>NW_009620571.1:27658-42008 GCF_000690535.1 Cariama cristata | reverse complement strand
TGTGGGGGGGGGGGGGAGAATAATCAAAATATCTACAGCTGACCCTAATGAGAACACACCATGTGCTTATTTGTTTGCGACACAACGGACTGCTCTCAGAGATGTTACTCAAGATGTTGCAAATTCTCATACAACCATATGACAACAAGGGGGAATGAAGGGACCAAGCGTGGTGTGATGCCATGCACAACATTCTTAAACTAGGGCGGGGCGGGGGGGGAAGATACAAGAACACTAGATGCAGAAACAGCCAAAACAATTATTGCAGCAGAATAGAGCTTATATACTTTGGAGAATATAAGAAAACAGAGGTGTTTCTGTTTACCAGCCACAGAATACAATTCAAAATTCCTGGAAACCACATGAAAAAAAATATGTGTTTGCTGACATTATAATCCTGAGACAGACCATAATAGAGAAGTTAAACATTTCATGCAGTGCCAGCCCTATGCTTAGCAGCAGCACAGACTACACTCAAGTTTGAGAGCAGCTGATGGAGTTACGGCTGCTCCAAAGCATCAATGCAAGGACCTTGGTTGTGAGAGGTCTGAAGAAAAGATAATGGGAACCTTCTACAGAGGATCTGCAGTTCCTCCTATACAAAAACGATGAGTAACGTAGGTACTTCGGATCCCACCAAAAATTTCCTGGTGGTCTTAGGTCACCACTCTGCTGTCGGACGAATCAGTGCTAAGTTTAAGACTACTAGTTGTATCATATACATGCAGCAACGCGCAATTCTGCTTTGGAGAACGCTTACACAACCTTTAAGTCATTAAAACAGTTAAAAACTTATTACAGAATAAAGTGCAAACCTGCTTTCCAGGCATGGTGTAGAAGGTAAAGTCAATAATTTTTTAGATTCATACACATTAGCTTCTCCTACATTATTTTTACATAAATAAAAACTAAAAGAATCTCTACCAGAGCTGAGTGTACATCTCAAAGCGCTGAAAACCACCCCAAGAGTTGCCCTTTTAATAATAAGCATCATGTACAGACCTCTGCTAGTTTGTATGGTAAGATCAGCTTCTCTCCTACTGTCACTGTCTTTCTGGTAACCAGGGCCTCAAACAGCATCTCTTCTTTTACCTAAAAAGAAAAATTTTGATGTTAATGATTATTCTATGAATAAAATTTTTAAAACCTGATTTTTTAAAAAAAATAAATTTTAAGTGTGAACATTTTCATTAATTTAAAATTTATAATTTTTTTTAAAATTTAAAACGCTTTTGCCAGCCCTTGAAGAGTTAATGTTCAATGCATAAGAACAAGCTAGCCATTGGGAGGAGACAACTCAGCACATAAATCCAGTATCAGAAATCAGACACCACTGTATTCAAGGGAACCTGATTTTCTGCATTCAGTCATCGCATTTTTAGCAATTTCCCATTGGTTTCCTTCATTCCCGGTGCAGCTCCTCTCTCCCACACTTTTTGTTGGCAAAATAAGTCAACCTTCTAGTGTTGTCAAGATGACATCATAGAAACTACTCTAAAAATAAGCAAAATAGTGTCATCAGTTTAAGAAATATCCAAGTGGAAAGGTTTTTTGATGTTTTTTAGGGTGGGGAGGAATTAGGAGGAGGAAGAAACCTTTTGAAAAGCACCTGATATTTACTCCCTAAAGACGCCCGTTCCCTGCGAAACAAGAATCTCGAATCAGCTGAAACAGAAACCAGTTTGCAGAAAAAAAAAAAAGCAGTTGTGTAAACACAGACACTTCGGCAAACAGGTAAACGGTGCCAACAAATTAAGTGGTACCTGCCACAAATTTTGGGGAGAAAACCTCTTTTCTGAGGAGTTTCAAGTTCCTCTTATTTTGATATCCCCTGGAGAAATTCAGAAGTGTGCCCTCTCTACCAGGATAGATGGTGATCTGCTTATACATAAGTTAGACCTCAATACTTTGACTCGTTGACTGCTCTTTGCTAAATTTCAATGCCAAAAAACAATTGCTAGTCTGGGTGAAAACCTCTGAGTCCAGAGTTAGTAGCTATGGATTGATATGGAGATGTTGTTGCTTGAGAAGCTGCACTGAAATCTATACAAGCTGCTTATCCTAACTGAAGGACTCCACACAGACACCAGATCTGCTCAGAACATCTCTGATGAAGAATAGAAGCACCAAATCCACATTTCTGAAGGCATCCAAGGCTGTATTTTTATCCCAGGTAAACCATTTATGATTTGACACAGATGATGGGAAACTTAGTAATTTATGTACTTTGACTTATTGGTTTAATCCAGTAATTGGTACAAAGAGTAATGCAAATAAGTCAGTGGAACTTAAGAAATCTCAAACCATCGCAATAATTACGTTTTCTGTACAAAAACCTACTTTCTACCAAAAATACTGTGATGCGTGTCTCCCTGATAAACTCCAGTGCATTTTTATATAACTGACTTTTCCTGCAACACCCACTAACAAGAACTTGTTGCTGTGGTGCAGAAAGCAGAAAACATCAAGTCATCTGTATCTGACCTTCACCTACCAGCAAGGTCTATGTCATTGGAAATCAAACGTCAACACCTTGGGGTTCATTTCATTAGTCCTCAGTAATACCCTAGAGCCCCCAGTCCCTGTGATCTGATTTTACCTCTCAAAATCAAGTGGAAAAAAGAAAAATAATCTTCTGGTTCATCTGGAAATCCTCAGTAAGTTTTTGCATTTGGTTTCTATTCCTCTACATTCAGCAAAATGACAATTT
The DNA here is from genome assembly GCF_000690535.1 of Cariama cristata. Classification (NCBI taxonomy): domain Eukaryota; kingdom Metazoa; phylum Chordata; class Aves; order Cariamiformes; family Cariamidae; genus Cariama; species Cariama cristata. The sequence goes on along the minus strand of NW_009620571.1, from coordinate 39,298 downwards.
TCTAAAATTTCAGCTCTGCAGGTAAAACGCGGACACTTTTCCAGCAGCTTGCAACGGCAGGACCATCGGCTGCCCGCCCTCAGTCGCACAACTTGGAACAAAAGTGAGTTTTACACAATCCGTTATCCTACTTCAGGGATGCTGCAAACCTGCAGCCAGCACGTTGGCTTTTTTTAATTATCAAAGGCAACAAGGCAGAGGAGTATCAGATGATTACTAATCAAAACAGCCCAACGTAATATCCTTAAACAACCTAAATGCTTCCAAGTCCCAGATTTGTCAGCAAACACAGGGATTTTAAATGGTTTAAACAACTACCCTCACCATTCTCATTTAACGTTCACCCTGGTTTCCTTCTCCCCCTGTTCCTCCTGATGGATGAGACCGGCAGATGTGCGTCCTTCATCTCCAGACTTCTGGGAGCTGACCCGGATGGATCGCATCGAATCACCTTCTCATACAAAAACATACTTGGCAAAGATAGGAATTTAAGCCCTGCATCTCCCTGGGTCTCTGCCTGCATTTACAACCCAGTGGAGCCTGATCTTCGATCGCTTCATCACCTCTGAGAGACAATACCATGGGTACAGCCAAATTATCCTAATTTTCATTTAAGGTCACAGCTTGAACATAGCTGACTCCTGATGACAACGAGGAGCCACAGGAGCTTTCTAAAGATAAACTCGGCACACGCTGATGACTAAGGACACCTGGTGCATGGAGAAACTTGCATCTTCCCCATGGCATATATCCTGTGCTTCCTCCTCCAGCAAGTGCGATACACTAAAACAGAGAAAAAACATCCTAGTAGATTAGCAAAGAGGAGAGCACAACTTACTACTTTATTTTGTGCCCTGGGAGTTACACTTCCAAGTTATGTTTCATGGATTTTTGCTTTCTGGTGCCAAAGGGCAAGTCCTGCTCTCCTTCTTTAAAAAAAAAAAAAAAAAGCTACAGGAGTTTATATCTTAATTACAGGGACAAAATACAGATTTAAGACTTCACTGCCACATGCAAGTCAAACCAACGCTGAGCAGACTGGATGACTAGAGCTCTAAAACCCAGTGAAGGATGACCAGCAATGCTGCCACGGCTATAAACGTCAGCAGAGCGCAGCGGGGAGCAGACAGCCAGTTGGCTCCCACAAGGGCTGGGCTGGAGCCAAGGCAGGCAGAGATTGCTTCTCCAGTAATGCTGGGGTATTATGTTATAGCAGCTGAAGAAAAATGAACCTTTTCCAACTCAAGAGCAAGAAAACATTGCTTTTTGACTCTCGTCCCATATTTGAGAAAGGTATTACAGTGTTAAACACTCGTTCAAAAGCTGCCTGGTGTGGAGTAACAGAAGATAAAATTCAGATTTCTATCAGTTCTTCTTGAAAACGAACTGAAGTTTTCCTTCAGGCTTTCTTTCAAACAACCAGAAAGTTATCTGACTCAAGTTCTGGGTCAGAGCTTTGCATCCAATGAAGATGTCCCTGCTTACTGCAGGGGGGTTGCACTAGATGAACTTTGGAGGTCCCTTCCAACCCAAATCACTCTATCATTCTGTGATCCCCAAAACTTAGTCTGGAAAATGGATCCAGAAGAGAAAGCTGGATGCAAGCACTGGTTGTCTTATAATCCTCACCTTTCTTTTGCTCCCCAATTACTTTCTAAGATGTTTATCACATGAAGAGCACATCTGTGGGATCCCTCTGGGAAGCTGAAGACAATTTTTTAGTAGAAAAAGAAACTGAGCACATAAATCTCCCATGGAGGTAGACATTAGCTCCAAAATCTAACATCATCAATACAAAAAAGAGATCTGGCAAAACTAATTTAGGAGATTTGATAACTTATATTTACCTTTATTTGCAATGAGGTTGGTTACCTAAGCCTAAAGACTGAATATAAAACTGCTCCATTGAGCAAAGACAGAATTTGCCTTCCTTACTCAATGCTCCATCCATGGAAATAATTTCCAGTATTAGCACATGTACACAATTAAAATGGACCTGCTCTTCTAATGGAAAAAAAAAAAAAAAGTCTCTCTTAAGGTCAACTGACACTAGATCATTTCTAATAGATTGCTTTTGTTGATAAGCCCACAAATGAGCCTTTCTAGGCTTTTCCCCAGAAACACAAAAGTTTTCCCCAGTTTTACAGAATCCTCTATGATTTCTACAGAAGACCGTTGATACTTGCAGTGCTTGCACAGGACTCCATGTCTGCTCGATCCATCAGGCAGGCTTGACATCATGCTACAGCACGGCATTTCAGCAAAGTTTAAACAAAGGTCATGAAAAACCTGCCAAAAGGCTCGCATAATCCACACGCTACGTCTATGCTTTAAAAAAAAAAAAAAAAAAATGGAATCAGGGTCTTACTGTAAATGAAACAATGATCTGCAGAATCTGGCCAAAATCCTATATTGCAGTTTGCTTTTTCAACAACTGCTGGTCTGAATGTTTTAATAAACCAAAAACATATTGGATGGGGTTGTTGGTATCTAAGAAAAATCAAATCCATCGCAGATCATTATCTCCTCCCAGATTCCTTAAAAAAAAAAATATCTGTATATTAGCTTCATTTTATAGGGACACAAATCTCTTTATACAGAGGAAGGATAGGTGTTCAGTGTTGTTGCATTAACTGCTGCAGCAGGGAAATTCCCCCAGTTGTCCTTGGAGGCTCAGAGGCTCCAATGTACACCAGCTAGCTCACGATAATTTGGGCCAGACTTTCCTTTGGAGGGTGAAAACATCTTAGCTTTGCGTAAATTTTTCATTTGAGCCAGGCTGTTGGTTCCCCTCCTCCCCATGAAGGCTGCTGCCCCACCGGTGCCATGCAGGAGGACTTCTACATCCCTTCTTCTTGGCTGCTCTCAGAGATGGCCAATTCAGCTCCTGCTTCTCAGAGTCTTTCCACCAAGTCCAGGTGGAATATTTTCTTCTCTTTTCCATGTCAAATCCTTGACTGAACAAATCCAGCAAGTCATTTAAGGAAAAAAAAAACTCAAAGCAAAACAGCCCCCCCCAAGTAAGTATCATCACAGAAAAGGTGGTTTCTTCTATCATTTTGCTACGCTCAAGACCATCCTGCCAAGCACCCAGTGGCTGTATGAAAACTATTTGCCAACTAATATTATTTTTATTCCAAGATGATTTTTCAGTCTTAGCGAGTAATGCCAAGATCCAGAGAGGGGATTAATAACTTTTTCAAGCCAGTTCATATTTTTAGAAACAATGGTAGGAAAAGCAAAACTGTATACTGTTTAGTGACCACAAGAAAAAAGTAATAAAAATAATTACCTTAATAAGACAAAATACAAAGTGTCAAATGTTTCAACCAATATTTTTGGTCTTTGCCCAAGAAGAATTCACTACACTTAATTTGGAGAGTTGTAAGTAGCTAACGAACAAATAAAGTGCAACACATGCTCTTTGTAATGCTATTTCATCTGTTGGAATTCTACAGCCATCCCTTTTGGCCAAATCTGAATAAGCATTACAAGGTCTATTCAGGTCTGCAAAGAAACAGAAGTCAAGCATTTCACAAAGAGAAATCAAGCCTCTTCTGAAAATGAGATTATTGGTTTTATTTCAGCTGATTGGGGAGTGGGTCTATCAGAAAGTTTACACTTGGAGGCAATCAATGTCTCCAATTCCATGGATAAATTATCATAAAAATGCAACTTTAAGGACAAGCAACACCACTTACCCAAACTCAGCAATGTATTTCACCACAAGATCATACCTGAGATTTGCATTGTCCTGATGTAATTAACAAGCATTTTATGCTGTATATGGTCATTTAGCTTGCAAAAGAATTACCAAGATGAACAGAAATCTATCACTTTGCTCAGTTACACTAGATTCCAGTGCTTTTTCAAAATGGTGAAGTTAAATATATATATTTTGTTTGTTTGTTTGCTTTAATACTATTGACACTATCTGCAAGTGAGCATGGTATCTGTGCTCTGTGCTGTACCAGACCATGGCACTAAGCTACCGTTGGATATGTATGGCTCAACTGATGCATCATCTCACATGTACACATGCAAAAAATAACCCAATACCTTCCAGCACGCAGATGTTGCAGAAGAGTTTGTTTGCAGAAGAAAGCCAGGGCAAAGACCCAAAGCCTGGAACTTTTTCAGATCTCTAAGTCACTCTCTTAACCAAAGCTTTTTTAAAAAACAATTATTTCTTAAATGACTTGGCGCTCTCGCTATGGCCATTTTTAACAGGGTAAGATCAACAACATTCTCCTCCAAACTCATATTTTCCTTCTGTTTATTTCTGCAATGTCCAAGGCCAAGATGCAAAGAGCATCCAGCTGCTTATACCCATATTTTACAGCAGCTTTCCCCTCCCTAAATTCAAAGCATTAATGAAGTGCTATGAAAATTTGCGAGAGGTAATTCCAAGTTCTTTAGGTAGTGAGACAGCACAAGTGTTATTTAAGGGAAGGAATGGGAAAACCATCACGTGTACACAAAATGATGAGTTATCTTCTGATGCTACCATAAAATTAGCAAAAATTAACATTCCACACCAACGAGCAAGTACAAAGGGACAAAGAAAATAGTTGTTTTAATGAACTACAAGTATAACACTTCAGTATCCTTTGGAGTTACAAATGGTTTGGAGCGTTTCAAGAAAAGTGAGACGGCAAGAACTTCTGGCCACCTATATCCGCATCAAGAGGTGTTGAGCTCAGCTCTTGAACATGTAAGGCAAGCGCAGGACAAGTTGGCTCATTGCAATGAAGACTTTTCTCATGAAAAAGTAATGCCACAGCTTCATAACCTGCTTGGGCTAACAGAGCAGCTCTCCTAAAAACTTACTTAGCACTTTTCCACTGATTTACAGAATTGGATATGGCCCTGGGCCAACCAGGTTGAGATCTACAAACTTTCCCAAATGATTCTGGCACAGCAGTGATGCACAGAGGACAAAGTGCTTTCAGTAAAGAGTCTTAAACAGCTGATGGCATCAACAGGTTCACAGAAGAACTAGATAAATGCATGGATAATAGGTCCATAAATAGATACTAAAGGGATGGGATGCACTCTCCAGCATCTCTAATACAAACTTTGTGGATGCTGGCAGGGTCACAACAGACAGCAAAACACAGCAAGTGAGCTCAGCATCTCCTACAGCTGCCACCTGAACCAGAAGAATGGGCTGATGGTCTTACAACTGCTCTAGTTTATTGGAACAGATTTCAGAAGCATCAGGGAATTTTGGTGAGGGAGCTGATGGCTGGTGATTGAAGAAACTACTGCACTGAATGGCAGGTTTGCTTTCCACCTAGAACTGGTTTGCAATCTTTCAAATTTTAATCAGAGAAACAGTATTTTCAGTCAATTAAACCTGAAGCTGAAGAGTAGGTGAAAAAACCCTACATTAAAAACTTCATTAAAAAAAAAAAATCTTTGTAACTTTTCACTGGCAAACATGAACAGTCCATATGAACAGTAACACAAGAGAACTTAATCTTCAGTGAAACTGGAAATAAATTCCATTATAAAACAGAGCTGGCTCATTAGGCATGAACTTTACAGGATGGAAAGTGAAGGCTTACCTCCAGCAGGTCCGACACAATAGGTAGTATTTCAGGGTTACAAATATCAATGGAATCATCCCGGTAAGTCTTCTTTTTGTAACGTATGTTACCCAGGTGTAGTATCGCAGACAGAAGAGAGAAAATTCTAAAGACAATAGAGAGAATTCATTTTCACTCGGTTGTTTTTTCTTAAAGCTAACGAAAAAGCAAACCACATCCCCAAACATCCAAGTGCCATTTTTGGTTTTGATTCATTCTTCTAATTTTCAGTCCAAAGCAGTTTATGTCCCAAACCTCCAAATGTTCCCTCAAAAATAATGCCTAAATGAAGCATCCAATTTGCCTCATGTAAAAAATATTTTCACTTAGTCAAGTACCAAACTTGCATTGGTACGGCTTTCTTGAAAATTATTTAACACATCAAATCCATGGTTATAAAATGGCACGCCATACTACAAGAAAAAACTAAATCCTCGAGTAATCTAGATATCCAGATTAAATGTCTATCATGCAATTGTCTAAATTAAGGGGGAGACCGGACTCAGCCATGTAGGTGGTATTTCTTAGTCTCCTGGCACACGTATTTACCACATTCTCAGATCGAGTCCCAGATAGGAAGACTACACAAAAAAGCATAAATGCTTTTACAATATATAAGCATACTGAGACAGAGAAAAGATGTTACACTTCAAGTAAATTTATCCAGCAAATTTTTCTTTCTTTTTTGGAATTTGGTCACGTTTAAGTTATATCCTCACTCCTCCAAAAAAAGAGCTTTTTGAGACTACCAAGTCATGGCTGACTTCAGCTATAAACTCTGTTGGTCCCTATTTCTATATTCTCCAGGGAGCTAAAAATTAATAAAATCAAATTTGATTCCTACCCATGCCATCAGCTTATCTGGACAATATACCTTCACCTCTCCAAGCCAGTCCTTCCTTATCTCTAAACAATGGATACCAATTCTTTATCGTGAATTACAGGGACACAATTATAAAAATTTCTCTTCTGTAACTGTTTCCACAAAGGTGAAACCCCGTGTTTTGCTATAAACAATCACTTACAAAAGTACAGTAATAGTTAAATGTCCTTCCTTTTTATACTCAGCTGAAGGTGGTTACTTATTCGTGTTAGACTTGTACAATGCCAAGCAGAATAAATTTGCTCATACAGCGAAAAATGCACTGGTTTTTGACAAGCAAAAATTCACTAGGAGAAATACAAGAACTTATGCGCCAAGAAAAGTTATTGCATAGTAAATCAAAAGCATGAATTTACTGTGACATACAACTCTGCTCAGTCCTGACACTTACTGATTGCTTTACTCCAACAATTATACTCCCTTACTGAACCCTAAACAGGCTTTAAAAAACCTTGTTGCTGAAACCTGATTCTTGAAAGATAAGGAAGCATGCTGACATGCAACATATTTACACTAGAAGTATGTATACTTGGGTTTATCCACGTGTGTGGAACAGATTGAGAAAAAGCAGTCATTTCATAATCGATTTGTTACAAGCTAGGGATAAATGATAAGCTTATGAAAAAGATTCTCGGGTAGGTGAAAATTTCTTGTTGGAACAGAAGGTAGGACAACGTCTCACAGTTAAGGGCTTCTAACTGCTGGCTCTAATACATGTTAAAAAGCAAGAAAAATGGTGCTTAAAAGAACAGGAGGTAATCCATCCATTTGCCAAAAAAAAAACAACCCAAGAAATAAGTTATACTTCAGCATCTTAAACATCATTTACCCAAGCTGATGAATAGGGTTTCAAGAGCCATTAGTACAAAGCAGTAATTATCTGTTCTCACATAAATCTCCAGGATTTCAGACAGAAAGGAACCATGTTCATTAAATTATTGTTTGAACACTTTGACTTGAAAAAGCACAAGATTTCTCATTGTGTTCCAGCTACTGATGTGCTTTTCAGCAACACTTAAGATGTCAAAATCATACTCACTTTGAGGTAATTTTTTAAATACATATTTTTCTATGCCTGTTACTAACCTTAGTAACACATTTATCAAATTCATTCAAACCTACTCAAGACTTTCAAGCCAACGATCAACACAAGAGGAATTATTTTGTGGGTTTGGTTGAAGACGACCTTCATATGAAGCATATAATTCCTTGCAGTCAGTGGAGGCCGGTACTGTAATCCAGCTAAGTCCAGTTTTTCCACCAACACTTCCAGTGAATTAGTGAACAAACACCAGTTGGAAATGAGTCTACAGAACCAGTATTTGCATGCAAAAGATTAAGTATGATAACTAATAATCAGGACTTCTGATTAAATCAGGATCTGGGTTCATGGCATGCAGAGTAAGGTATGGCTATTCACGAACGGTTGAAAAATTCTTCAAGGTGCCAACTTCCTGCCAACGCTCCATTTGCATAAAGAGAATTGTTAACTACAGTAATGATGGGCATATTTTGTTTATATCTTCAGATTTTGTTTACTCTTTTATTGTATGAATGGTCAAGTGTCATTATTCATAGAACAGTTTGGCTTGGAAGGCACCTTCAAAGATCACCTAGTCCAACCTCCCTGCCATGGGCAGGGACATCTTCCACTAGACCAGGTTGCTGAAAGTCCTGTCCAACCTGACCTTGAACACTTCCAATGATGGGTCCTCCACAACTTCTCTGGGCAGCCTCCTTCCAGTGTCGCAACAATTACTCCTCCTCACCAGTCTGATATGTTATGCAGAGCACAGCATCTATATTAGCTCAAGTCAGGTGAATTATCTCACTGATTATGGAGGTTATATTAACTAATATAATCTTCAAGCTATTAATAAGGAAAATAAACTCACTGTCTGCGAGTCTTGGGAAGAAATCCCACCATCTCCATGGCTAGTTGTAACCGCTCAAAGTCATGCTTCAAGTCCTCCCCTTCCACGGAAAAGCAGTCCTGTTGGGTTCAAACAGAAAGATTAGGCATTGAAAGAAAAGATCAGAACAGGTCCAGATGGCCAAGTCAACACTTCATAAATATCATTTCGTGATCTCCATGCCTCTTATCAGCAGCTAGAACATTTCCAACCTGGCACTGGGAAATGAGATACCCAGGAGTCCCCACTGACATTATGGGGAACAACTGCAGCTAATTACCCCTGACACACAAAGCAGGGACACGGAGATTCACAGCACCACAGCAGATACAGCAAGAAACACATATGCAATACAATAAAAGACCAGGATTCTCTCCAGTGGCAAGGCAGAATTCTTCTTAAATACTAGAAAGAGTATGCAGTATGCACAATTAAAAGTTCAGGGGGTTACTTTGTTCTGGGTTTTTTTGTGGGTTTTTTTTTGTTTTGTTTTGGTTTGGTTTTTAAATCAAGCTGTTTAGTAGAACCTGCTTCTACAAGGATTTATGGAAAAGCTAACCAGAGTGCAATCTTCAATACAATAATTATTTATTAATTATACTATGTTTTTATTTATTGTATTTATTATTATACTATGTTTTTACCCAGCGCAGTTAGATGGTCTTTCAGAGGACACTACATCACCACAAACGCCTTGGTTTGAATAGCCTGGACCTCAGAGATGACTACATTGGTACATCTTTTCCAAAATAACATTTTTGGCTAATTTTTCCCAGAGATACAGCCTTATTTCCTAGGTTTAACCTCTAATGCAAGAGATGAGTCGCACCATTCTAACAGTATGGTGAGAGTTGGTCAATGTGGGACAATTAGCATACAAAAAGGATGTGAATTAACAACAAGATGAAATATGTTACAGATTTAGGAGTTCCTATAACTAAAGAGGAAGAAATCAGTTTTAAAATAGAATTCACATAGTTTGATGTAAAATATCAGTGAAGTAAATCCTGCATAGGAAAGGGAAAGCTTTAAATATATTTTTCACTAACTTTATTCTAACTACCAAAAAGTTTTCTAAAAATGCAAGCATTGAGAGAATTTGAGATCCACTACATTTTATACTTCTTGGAGGCCAATGTGTCAGAACAGTTTAATTTTTCAGATAATCCCCAACCTCACAGCAGTCATTGATACATTCAGGAAATCCAATGACATTCTGTACCCAACTAATATTGTCCTGCACCAATATTTAGGGAACATAAATGCTCCTTAAACGAGCGTATAAACTATGAATGCCAAGTTCCTTCTGCTTTGGCTTACCGTGGGCCCTCCAAGGATTATCAATTATTCTCTCTTGCTTCATAGCCCACATTTAATACTTTTTCCCATTGCTGCCTATAAAAATTCCCAATCTCCAAATCAAAATTATTGTGCATCACACAATATAGTGTTATCTTAAACCTCAGAATATTTTACTAATACTTAGAGACTTTCTACAAGTTAATCCAGATATGTTAATTAAAAATTATAGCTGCAGCTGCAATGACAATTAATTAAGCAGTTGTATCCACATAGTTTCTTTTGGTCATTTATCTGTAAATCATACTTACCACATGAGTTAGTGTGCACAAACTTGTGCACAAATAATCCTGAAAATCTGCACTAAACAGGGTTACACGAATATTACCGTGAACATCATTAAACAGGTACCAAGTAGTCACAGAATGATGATTGTTACTTGAAAAGACACTCATACTCACTTATAGTACATAGAACAAATCATAAATACAGAATCTGGGGCTGTTTAGCCTGGAGAAAAGGAGGCTGAGGGGAGACCTTATTGCCCTCTACAACTACCTGAAAGGAGGGTGTAGCCAGGTGGGGGTTGGTCTCTTCTCCCCGGTAACTAGCGATAGGACAAGAGGAAACGGTCTCAAGTTGCACCAGGGGAGGTTCAGGCTGGATATTAGGAAGAACTTCTTCACTGTCAGAGTCGTTAGGCATTGGAATGGGCTCCCCAGGGAGGTGATGGACTCACCATCCCTGGAGGTGTTCAAAAAGAGTTTAGATGTGGTGCTTCGATACATGGTTTAGTGGGTTTAGCGGGCATGGTGGCGTTGGGCATATGGTTGGACTTCATGATCTTTGAGGTCTCTTCCAACCATAACGATTCTATGATTCTATGAATCTACAGAATGAAGTTATTTTACAGTATCAGCTCTGTGTCTTAGAGCACCTACCCGCATTTAAAGCCTCATAACTGTATCAGCAACATGTTCTTTATCCCCCTCCATAGCATCATTACAGTGACAGCTACTGATTACAGGAAAAAATTCTTATTTATTTCAACATAGGAGACTACTCACACACAACTACCCTATCCCCTCCACTAAAAGCTACAGAAGTTCAACTGGACAAGAAAATAAAAAATTTTTATCAAAGGTCCTCAGGGACAACAACTTAATACTGCATGGACAAAGTGAATTTAGAGATGTTGAACAGTAAGACCATTTAAAACCATGCACAGCATCAATGAACATATAGTTTAAAATTTAACGAGAAAATAACACGCCTGCGTGTTCTCAGGAAATACTCATTAGAAAAGTGACACTTTCACCTTTTATTACAGACAACTGAAAATTACCCTTTTTAGGAGATGTATAAGGTGTTTGTCTGCAAATATTATCCAAAGGAATGCAACAAACTCATCTACACTATTTATCAGTAAGATCAGCAGACATCAGCAATGCAATTATTTATACCATAAAATATCAGAATAAGAAGTTGTCCCTCCTAAACTCAGACCTTGGCTAACTGGCTTCCTCGGCCACTACATGTATGCTGAGGAGAACCCTGAGAAGTTTTCACACCCACTACAGTGGGATCTGGAGTCTGCAGGACAATAATACACCCACAAATTCTGCAAATAAGTCTCTCAAAAACTTTTTTAAAAAAGATAGTAAGTGGTGCTTTTAGTGGCACTCCACATTGCAGGAGACAATTTCATTTTGTGGCATCATTCATTCAAAATTAAGTCACGAGTCAATGGCAAAATACCATAGACAACTCAGAAGTAGCACAATCTATGCCAAAGGCAATTTAATTAACGATTTACATAACAATTGCCAAACTCAATCCGCATGGAAAGGCCTTTTGTAAATTATCTGCTTAAAAGCGGATGCTCTCTGTAGTGTTTCAGCTCTGTACTGCTTCCTAATGGATGATAAATGGATGCTAATTCTAAAAAAAAAAA
>NW_009620571.1:15812-27627 GCF_000690535.1 Cariama cristata | reverse complement strand
ACGCCTCCCCAAAAGAAAAAAAAAGGAGCCAAAATTAAAAAAAAAAAAAAAAAAAAAAAAAAAAAAGAATTTCCTTGATATTAGGGCAGACAAGCATTACAAAGTCCATACCCAGAGACCAAACTCATCATTAATATTCTGCTGGAGCAATTAGTTTCCCAGGAAAAGCGAGTCCCCTGCTTATTATCGACACATCGAAGCAATCCATGGATATCAATGGAAAATTTAAAGAGGATATAATAAATAAGGTTTATTTATAAACCAGATGTCTGCAGCAGGTTGAGTCCATGGCTATGGGAAGAGTTGAGCAGATGCTTAAGAGTGAATCATCAACTGAAGCAAAGACGTGATTTACCACAGAAAAAGATCCCGAGCAAAATAAAATACCAGGTAAACAGCCAAATAATAATGGCACACAGTTTTGCTGTGCAAAATAGGAACGTATAACACGGTAATCCCCAAGCTGGCAGGGCATTACTTGCCCTCCTCCAGGAGAAGGTGTCAAATTTGGGGTTTGTTTTAATTTTACTTCCTCCAGTAAATTGTCCTAACCCATTCCTTAAGCAATTAAGGTCTTTGTAACTTAGTAAAGTGTATTGAGGTATACAGAAAACCATCTGCTCTTCATTCCCTGCTCTTGTAGGACCTCTAAGGATGCTGATGTATTAAGGATGTCAATGCAATATTCAATATTTTTAAATCTTGAGGGGTCAGACTCCCTTTCCCTCCTCCCCTCCTAAGGATTTTGCAGCAAAATCTTAATGTTAAGACATTTATTTAGGTCAAGTGAAACCCAGCTCCTTCACAGATTACCTCTTACTCTCCCAGATGCATCAGCTAGAGTTCAGCAACCATTAAGCACATGGTAAAATTAGCAGGAACAACATGCAGCTGATCTGAAACATGCTTCCCCGTGCAAGACAAAACCACTAGAGACCACCATGGGACACACAGACACCCAAAGCACGTCGGCCAACTGAAGCCACTGCCTCTGACTCTGTTGCACAGGAGGAGCCGGGGAAGGGGGATAAGCTTCACCATTCCCTTTTTTGGGTTGATCCATTTGGAAAGGATGATCATGTCAGCAGAACTATTTTAGGAGAATGATTTGTTTTTGCATTCTGAATAATACCAGGATTTGATTTTCTCACAGATGGTTGGGGGGGATGCTTTTGAGTTTGTCTTTTTTTTTTTCCCCTGGAAGCTGGAAAGCAGATATACAGCTACAACTATCATGAACCGATGCATCTCTTAGGGCTTCAAGAGACTGATTTGCTGTTTTATCAGAAAGGAATTTCAATTTTCACATTGCTGCTGTATCACAATTTCCCTAAATCATCATGTATTATATCAAGAAGGAACAAAAACCCCCTTAGTTTGCTAAAACCACATGACCATATCCAACTGTTGAAGAAGCTTTCCAGATGGAAGGAAGCAAAAAAGGGCAAGTGAAAAAACACCGGTATTGTCATAGGCTAACACACAAGCAACACCACTGCAGAGCACAAGAAAGGAGAGGGTAATTAGTAGGTTAAATTTAATTTGACTTCATTTTCTGCTCACATCTTGGTGCACCTAACAAATTCAAGTGAGCAGCAGCCCTGCACCAGCAACACAGAAGACATGGGTACTTGTACTGACCGGCTCAGAGTCATAGCAATAATCATCCCAGCTCTGTCTGAGGGGTTTCTTTGTCATCTGAAAGCAAGGCAGACCAGGTTAAGTAGCGTTCAGACCAAAAATAACTCCCACTACCTGCTCTTTAACCAGGGCAGTAACATCAATTTTCCAAGTAAAATAATTGTTGTTATTCCTTACTCTTACCTTTTTTTCTAAGGTAAGATTTATAATGCTTTTGCAATCATGGTGCTCTGACTCCTGCTTACAGTGTTTTCAAGACAGTAAGGACCTCTCAAGGCAATAAGCTTAAAGGATTTTAAGATCCTTTCTTTTTCTCCACGGTTGGAGAAACTTTTGGTTTACCTAAAGCTGAAGAGCTATTGATGGAAAATCACACTGAAGAGCCAATTTTTTGTTTCTATTGTCAACCTCTGCTCTAGACACATGTAAGTGCCACAAAAGTGCGATTCTCCAACCGATTAGAAAGCAACACTTGAAAGCTTTTCAGGAATTTAGATCTTTTTCCAACCAGACAGAGATGGAGTTGAGACAAGTCAAAGCACATGTCAGTGACCAGTCCCAAGAGGGAGTGACACACGGCACCAGAGCTCCTGATGAACTTTAAGGATCTAATCCTGCAAATCACTAATTTCAAAATGGATAAATGTGAATAACCTGCATAGAAAATATTCAGCAAACTGCAGGGTATGCAATGGTAGGTATACCTGCTATTGGTATGAGATACGGAGAAGTCATCGAAGCTCAGGGGATAGTTTAAATAAATTTTCTTTAAAAAAAATTAAAATAATTTTTTTTTGTTTCAAACCTGCTCCCTGCATTTACAGATCAATGGAATAACAGCAAATTTAGGTGAAATATCTGAATACATGATTTCTCATCTGCAATGCAAAATGCACATTTGTTTTGCATAACACAACGTGAGCTGAGGAACCTGTGAGAATGAAAATAATGCTTGACTCAAGGACAGAGTCAGTCCTTGACTTAAGGGGCCTGGTTCAGTATTTTATAGCTTCTAAATTTTAATATTTAATTTTTAGTTAAATACTTAGGTTCATTTCTGAGCTCATTCTTTTTCCTTTAAAAAAGGCAGGGATTCCTCTAGGACTTTAAGAAGCTACAAGGGTCATTCTAAAATTTCCCCCTTTTATGTTTCCAAAGTTTCTTTTCCCATTCCTCCACTACCTCTTATTCCTGTTTTCTCCTTATTTTCCTTTTTCCCCTTTGTCTATAGCACATGGGACAGCTGTTACTGCACTGTCAGAAAGCCTTAATATAAAATGACGCCCTGAACACATCTGAAGGAGCCATTTTGCCATAGCTGTCAGTGTTAAATTGTCTCTTTAACACTAATCCTAATTATTAAAAATTTTAAACTTATTATAATTAAAAAAAACTAAAAATCCAGACTGTCACTACTATTCATACACTGTGTTCAGGCAAGTACAGAGACTGCTTCCTTGATCCCTCAGCATCCTTCTCCAGCCTACTTGCCCAACAGCATCCTAATTTAGAGTAAAATAAACATTTCAACCTAAATTATCGCATTCCTACTAGTTCTACACACTACATGCCATTGGATTTATAATTTATAGTAATGCCCTTAAACTGCTATTAAAAAAAAGAAAGGGCTGTAACTAAAAGCAATGTTTTCGACTAACATAAAACTACCAGATTGCCCCAGCAAAACCTGTGAATTTGACAAAACATTTGATCCAAATGATCTTGGCACTTTCCCGCTGCAAAACAGCAGCGCAGATGGTCGTGAAGATCACACCACATTCTCCAACTAACGCCTGAGGCACAAAGATGGTGAGCAAAAAGCCTTCAGCTCTTAATACGTTACTCATTTGTGTGAATTTCCTGATCCTGCTAAGAGTGGGTGGGAGTCATTAATATTACAATAGATTTTGGTTTTGACAGCTCGCTTTAAAAAGATCTTTAAAAAGCCCGGTGTAATTGAGATGTATTCCAGAGTTAAATCATATTTCTAGAAAGACTAAACGCTATTTGGGTTGTAATGTGTGTCCAAGTTTCTGTCCAGCTTATGAGTTCAATCACTATGGGTAATCATGTTTCAGCTCCAAGAAAATTGCAATTAGTTAAAATCAACGTATAACCTAACTACTCTTCCACATATTCCTACTCCTTTTTTTAGTTTTTTTCTTTTGAGCAAAAAGCAGTAAAATCCTTATTTACAAGCATCAGTGGACAACTGCATCTTAAACACCTGAACTAAATCAGATTTTCCAAAATATGAGTTTATTTGGCCATTGGTAATACCTCACTAATTTTTAATTCACACATTTTCAATGGTTGCTGTGTTTTTCTTTATATTAAACTTATTACATTGTTAAATTCAGAGGATCATGCTAACAGCCAGCCAGGAAGTTACAGAATTAGGACTACCTCATGCAAGATGTTATATCCTGAAGAGCTACTAGTATCACACATTTGCCCCTTTTCTCCTAGTCAGCAGATAGATGTTAATGAGTAAATGACATTCAAACAGATAACAGGTAAATTTTTGTTTCTCCCTTCGACAATTAAAGACACAATATATTTAACATATCCCAGTTAGAGGACAAAAATGGAAAACACTGATTTTACTTTTTTTTTTTTCACACTATCAGGTGTTCAGATTGCCAATGCAGAATTATTTCCAATGATGGAAGGCTGCCTACAGAGCATTAAGACAATCCATTTTTACTACTCCACTCATTTTCTTTATTAGCATTAAATATCAGCAGCAGAAAAGGCAAGACCATGTATAGTATTCCTGTACAGTATGCCCACCTGGTTGAGGTAATGATATTCCTCAGGCTGCTTCAGATGAAATGCTGATCTCTCTTCCTCACTCGCTCCTGCCAGGAGGTAATAAAATACATGGTAGTTCCTAGTGACAAATAAAATTAAAAAAAAAAAAAAAAAAAAAGAGAGAGACATTAGACTTCAAAATAAACAGCAGCACTAAGCAGAGAAGTGCATGTAAACTTCATAACCTGATTTTCCAGCTTCCAAACTCAGACTTGAACACTGTTTAGAAATGGCCCGCGCCCACTTTGAAGTGATGTAAAAGATTAATTTAAAGTAATGGAGAATGAGAATCCTCTTTTCTATTCAAGGACATCCACTGCCCTAGAATATACTTTAAAAATTCCTAGCCAACATCGTCATATTTTCCTTCAGAAATACGTGCAATGCCTACATATATTTATTAGAATCAAAACAACATATTTCCTTGCAATACAGAAATTATTATTATTTTAATACCTTATTACCATTAAAAAGGTAATGATTTTGTACTTGCAGTTTTGTACAACAGAATGGAAAAATCTTCACATTTTACAGCTACTCAAATATTCAAAATACTTGAATATTACTAATATTAAAAACACCCCAAGTGACACTCCTCTGTTTCGCTTCAAGACAACTCTAACACAAATTAACGCTAAGAGTGTAGCAGTATTTCTAAAATTAAAACTTTGCTTTTCTGTTGGATGTTTTCCAAGAGGAACCAAGTTTAATCATCTTGCAACCCCCAAGAGTACATTTGTCAAGGCTGTATGTGCTTTTTAACTTTGGGATCAGCCATGAGCATTCGAGAAAACTTCTTGCACAACATCTGCCTCAAAAGGGAAATGCAGACAGAAGTGTCAAGAGTTGAAAGACAACTAGAAGCAGCAAATTTATTTAAAATCAGAGTAACAATCACTGAGAGCGGAGTATGCAACAAATAACATGTTGCAATTAGGAACGAACAATTTGCTTAAATTATTTTCTATATAATTCCAGCTTTTTCTAGAGGCCCTTCTGATGGCTTCAATGTGTTAAGAACTGGAAAACAGAACTAAAATACCATCTTCTCCCCCAAATTAGATATTAACTAGCTTACAAGTTGCACAAGAAAACAAATGGTATGTAATAATCTACATGACATGAATCATAAAGACAATGGAAAATATAAGTCAAGGACTGTCAATAAAATAATGGAGTTTATTTTCCCTGGGTAGTACATTCTTCCCTAAACAGCAAAATATAAAATGCACCATTTACCTTTGAAGCACAGGGTCAGGAGCCTGAAAATCCTGATTCTCCCCATGCCAGCTCAAACAGGGTTTTAAGCTATATGTGCCACACTATTGGCACATATGGAAGTCAAAACCAACCCTGTAAGCAAAATATAGGCACCTACCGTTCATTGTGCTCCTGATAGACTAGTCTTGATTTCTCCAGGAGGTACTTTTCAACATAAGCTCTACAAGGAAAAAATAAAAGCGTTATTCATTGATCCAATATTCAATCTAAATGAACACAGCTTTACCGGGACTTTTCAGTCTTCCTATGCACAAAAAAAAGTTTCAGCCTTGTTTCACTTACTTATATAAATTTCTTCCTAGGCAGAACAAGCCCAATATTATGTTTGGCTTTTGAGGTTTTTTTGGTTTGATACAAAGCCAACACTAACTTGGATATTAAAAACATGATCTCAGATACATTAGCCTATGGGCAGGGAGCACAGGGGGAAATTTTGACAGCAATGAAGAATCTCGGATACCTATTTAATCCAAAGCCCGCAAAATAAAATTGCTTGCAGACCAAGATTTGTGCACACAAGAAATACATCTGGGTGCAAAAGTTTGCAAGATCAGATTTAGCTGCAGAATCGGTCCCCAAATCACCATTCCTTCTTCCAGAAGAGCCACGTCCCAACAAAAACTCAGGTTATTAACTTGAGGCTACAGTCAAAAAATAAACAATTGCAAAAGCTCCTTATTGGAGTTTACATTTTATCCTAAGAGCCTCCATAATAAACATGTTTAATTTACATATTAAATGCTTTTTTCAAGCTTGTAGAGCCAAAACAAGCTTCGACAGGTTTTTTCTTCCAAACAATAATAACCAGTAATGACAGGGATTTAAAAACCAGAGTTATAATTGGCAGTTTTAATGATGTAGCTGTGCTTTTCCAGCTACAGATGCCCAGTGACGTGGCACCAACATTAGCGGCCACGTATGAATCTGGAAACCCAATGAACCTTGAGCATGGTAGGACAAGGAGGTGCCTCTACACTCGCTTCTCCACTGTAGTCTGCAGATGGGGAAGACAGACCTGTTTATTACTTGCATCTCAGTAGTTCTGCCCTCCTTTCAGTAACAAATAAAATGAAATAAATCGTTTGGATGTGCTGCAGATGTTTTCTGACAACTCTTACAGCAGCTCTTAGGAGAGGCTACGGGAAATGGCATATCCAGCCCTCAATGGGATGATCTTGCTGGATAGGACGAGTAAAGAAAGAGAGATAGCAAAGCATTATTATTCCTCTGTATGATGTGCACCAAAAAAGTTTATTTTTATTTATTCCCTGCGAGGAAGCTGAGAATAGTCTATGGATGTTCCTTGCCGACAGATTTTTTAGTATCCTCTTTCTAACCTGAAATCAATTTTTCCTTTCCAAGTCATGCCATAAATTCACTGCAGGCTTAGTGAACAGATGAGTGAAAAAGGTACCAGAGTGTCCCAGATCCCACTCCCATCCCTGAGCAGTAGCTCAGCACGCTGCTGTACAACCACCTGGATCACATCCACCACCCTTCACATTTCATCCCTTCCCCTGTGTTTTCTGCTCTTATTACAGACCCAAAAAGAAGGGGGGGAAAAAAAAAAAAAAAGAAAATCACTCTCATGCAATAATTTAGGTTGCAAAGGTCTTCTAGAGGTCATCTGGTCCAAACCACTACTTAAATCAGGGTAAATTTTTTAATTTATTTTTATTTTTAAAAATATTTTTGTAGATGCAGCTAAAATGCTGTTGTGGTAAGATACCCCTTGCTTAGTGTAAAGGTCACAATAAACACATGTCCCAAGAAAAACATGTCCTCTCTTCTAACAGGACAGTGAAAAGGAAAACCAATTTAAGCATAAAAAAGTAGATGTTTTCAAATGTTTTCCATTTACTGTTGCGAATTATGTCAAATCCACCTTTAAGAGTAAAGCAAAGGAGTTCTGAGAGTGTGATTTCGTGTAAAATACTCATTTAAGCATGCTACAGAGCCTGTACTTAGCATCCTAGGTAATATCATCTGAAATCTGAGACTGAATTTCATATACAAACACCAACATGCAAAACACCCAAGCACAGCATGTTTGAAAGCGCCAACTCATGGTATTTGATACACAGCCTCATGCCATTGCACAGATTTACCATTATACTGTGCACTGTTGCTTTTAATTAAAATGCCTCCTATCTGGCTCTTCTGCAATTTTATGGAGCGTGTCAGATGTTGAGGCTTTTGATGACCTTATGAGGACCAAACAGGTTGCAAAGACCTTCCTCCAGAACTCACTTATCATTGACCAGGACAAAATAAATTCATAAAGCCTTATGGGAACACACTTAACTGCAGCCATTGCTCATGCTCCATCAATTTTAAAGACATCCTCAAAGACTTCGTTTCATGGGGTGGGGTTGGCTGCTACTCAATCTCTTGGCTATTACATCTCTTAAGTTTAAATTCACTTCAAGTTTTGGTTCATTATATTCATAGGGTTTGTAAGCAAATATCCAAACTGCCATTTTCAGCCTCCTAACAGTGAAATTCTGATTCAGGGCTGCAAATTACAGTTACATTAACAAAGCAAATAACATGCAGAATACAGGACAACAGTTGACTCGGGTTGCGCATAAGATCTATACTAAGTTTTGAAAAAAATAAATATTTGCGATCTTGTGTGGGAAAATATTGTGGTCTCATATGCCAGGAACTGCTCACAGATTTTTTAAAATGTCTTTTTATTTTCATCGGGGCAGCACTGTAAGTTTATAGCAAAGCACAGTCACATCACACCATGCAACCAAAGACCAAGCAAGTGCATTTTTTTGAAGAAAGAAAATTCCTCTTACTTTACAAACTAGAGTATATGAATACAATGCCATTTGCACCTGTCTGTCAAGCATAAACAGAGGCCACTTCCATGCAGCTGATATAGCATGGCAAGATAATACATTGTTAGGCCATTTTGTTGGATTCTTGTTACCCTGTATTTCAGTAGGTATCCAAAAAAAAAAAAAAAAAAAAAGTTTGTTGTCTCGTTATTTGTACGTGCAATACAAAAAAAAAAAAAAAAAAAAAAAAAATCAAGGCTTATCCTTTTAAGACGACTGTTCACCAGAACTAAAGAAGAAAAAAAAAAAAGAACATCAGATTTGATGTAGGATGAAAAAACAGTGGGAAGGTACAAAGACTACCCAAGCTCATTAAAAAAATTAATGGCAGCTATTTGTGTGATACTGTTCTGCTGGAAAACACGAAAGAAAAAAAATTTAAAAGCAATTCTCTAGAACAACAACAAAGTCCCAGCAAGAGATCTCTTAGCTAGCTACAGAAATTATACAACCCCTGGAATGTCACTTCTTCTCTTCATTTTTCCAGCTGAGTTAATTAACCCAGACAAAAAGCAGCATTAACATAGCCCTGCTCATTTAGAGCTAGCTTGAGTCACTTTGTGGTGACCTGATGCTGTCTGAATTGTCTAAAGCCAAAGAGAAAGCTGGGCTTAGATAAGCCCACCCAGGAGGTTTCATCCATAGGCTTCCAAACATGCAGCACTTCTGCTGCAGCCCTCCCCCGGAGAAGGAAGGTTTGAGTCACAGCTGTATGTCCCATAACCTTTGGGAAGGAGAAGAGATGCTGAAATGAATTCTGGAGAACCATGATGAAGACGAGGATGTCCTTGCAATGGCCCGGGGGAAAAAAGAGGCCCTAATTGGTCAAGGGCTGGGTTAAAGAGAGACTTCAGGGTAGAGACAGAAGCATATGGGGAATTAGACAGCGATCAAGAAAAGTCTGGCTCCATTGCCTCTGTAACATCCATCAGGCAGCTGGAGATTAAATCCTCCCTTAGCTTTCTCTTCCCGAGACTGAGCAAAGCCAGCTCTCTCACAGCCTCTACTTGTTCATCAGATGCTCCAAGTCCTCTAACCCGTCCTAGCTAAAACGTTCCCCTTTCCTGCCTTAACTGCTATCTTAAAAGGAAAAGTTCCATTTCAGTTTAATTATAAGGTTGCCATCACGATTAAGGAGACCTCAACTGGCTTAAAGACAGCTCAGGTATATTCATACTTCAATGTGCAGCTCAGATATGCCAACACTTTCATACCAATGGATTTAAAGATACTAAAAGATAATAATTTTTTTTTTTTTTGCATTAGGTTTTGGGAAACATACTGGCCAAAAAAATTAGCCTTCTATTTTGCATATCCCCTACAACATCCATTTAGGCTCCATGTGCAGTTGAGAGTACGCACAGCATCTTCAGCCTGTGAACTACTAATTTCCACTTACCCTCGCACGGTGCCTGTCTCCTGATAATTCACTTGAATAAATTTGCCAAAGCGACTCGAGTTGTTGTTATGCGCCGTTTTTGCATTTCCAAAAGCCTGTGAAAAGAGAGAGATGCCATCATTATGTCCGAAAAGCCATCGCTTTATCTTATTTGTATTCACATCATTAACAACTTAACTTTGGGGATTTTGCTGTCTTTGTATAATTAATAAAAAGTATATGGTGAAAGTCAGTTGAATGGTCTCCAAAATAATATGACAAGCTTCTGGGGACCATATACATTTTTAATTTGGTATTCATGAAGAGCAGATAAACATTGTTTAAAAATAAAGTGTTAGCTGCACAAGAGAGATTTAACATTTGAAGTTATTATAGTCTATATTAAGGTTGTGCTTTATTAATTTAAATAAATACGAAAGTACACTGCTCCACGATTCTAAATTTTAATGAGCTAGAAGAAGCTGCTTTTTAATTATATATGGAATGAGGGGAAAAAACGCTTTGAAGACTACTCAGATGTTAGACAATGTCATATATAGCAGCGGCATAACCCAGAGTATTTTCAGCATTTCAGACACTGTCGCTTTGATTTGCTGCTGTTGTTTTTCCAAAATCAAAACGCTTTCAAGTCTTTATTATGCAAAGCTTTTATTAAAACCCTGCCTTACCGAGGCACCTAATACAGACAGTCATTTATTGCCATTTAAAAGAAATCTCTGAACAGAAGAGCTATTGGAAACCTGTAAGAACTGCAGCTCAGCTTCACCGAAAACTGGTATTTTCAATTGTGCCTAAATCACTTTAATAATTCAGCCTACAGTGACAGAATCTGTCAAGCTAATAGGTCCAATTAATGTTTCATTTATTAAACCAGTTTTGATAAACATTCACCTTTTCTTCTAAGTCAAACTTATTTAAGGTAATTATATACAAGATAATTTCTAAGTGTTGTTTGTATATGGACATTGAATTACAATTACAAATACATTTTGTGCTGAGGCTTAAAATCAGAGCTCAGCTCCGAGCTCCCAATAGATTTATTCCCTACTCAGCTATTTATTAGAAAAGATTAAAAGGGCTTTAAAGCTATAATCTGAAGCTTTTCAAATGACCTTTTCAGATTTAACTTTGCAATCAAAAGCAAAAAATAAAGGCTAAATTAAATGAAATCTTGGTGAAAAGGCATTTGACACTTTCAGTACCTGCATGATGCATGCTCTCACATCTACCTTTATCTTCCCAGGCAGATTTATTTAGCAATCTGGTTAGATTTAATGATTTAAGAACCAAAGGAGGTTTGCTAACAGAATAATAACATGGGTTTTTTTCCCCTATTTGAATACAGGAATTTGTTTCAACTCAAGCTGTTGCATATGAATTTGCTTTAGTTGACTAAAACAAGATCTGGGATAGTCAAAACCTGCCAAGCAAGCAGATTACATTTGAGAGATGATTTCAGACACACAGCTAAGGAACGCTCCCCTCCAAAGGCTTCACATCTTTTCGGGCTGCTCACGCTTGCTTTCTGCTTATTCCCCCCCAAAATCCTCCGCACACCCAGCATCTCTCCCCTACCCCACACCTCCAGCTGACCACTGAAGTCCCCAAAACTCTCCTGGTGATGAAAATCCAGGCATCCTCTCCCCCAAAACAGGCATTTTGACATTGAAAGAAAGGATTTACCTGTCCTCCTCCAGCTACTTCAGCAAGCAGAGACACAGCAAGAAGCTTGTAAGTAGAACACATTGATATTCTACACAAGCTAGTGCATTGCCATATATTTATATACTTGTTTTAAATTATATTAATTGCACTACGAGCATTTCCCTAC
>NW_009620571.1:4816-15794 GCF_000690535.1 Cariama cristata | reverse complement strand
ATCTAAGGCATCATGTTAAGGCAATAAGATAAATTTTCTATATACCTAATTAACCTTGCTCACTTCAGAACAAATGAGCCAGTAGCAATATGAACTTGAACAGACCAAAGGGAAGACAGTCCTGTTTAAATCCCCTTTTCATATAATTTAATTTAAGAATTTAAGCAAAAAACAATATTAAAAGGATTTTCTTGTTCAGTTCCCTGTGCTTATACCTTAAGTAATATCTCATGGAGAGAAATAAGGTCTATTTATTAGGATTTCTTTGGGAAGAGCCTTACTCAGGAATAAATCTTTTTTTATTCTGTAACAAGGAACATTTAGAGTCAGGAGAAAAAGTTACAAATATAGGAGTGGGGAACTGCAAGAGTCCTCTTTTTTTATGAGCTTTTTTCTGGATTAACATGCCAGACCACATTATATTTTATAACCCAAACGCCTACAGAAATCATAACCCATAATATCCCTCTTTCATGCATTTTTCTTTATTGCTGATGTAAATGAGAAAGCTCTTTGGATCACGTCTTGTTAAAACTTACGGCTGACTCTACAGCAAAGGCACACTGGTGAAGGGCCAACAAGTAGCTAAAGAAACGCCTGATGTTTAACTTGAGACAACTTAATACATTTTTGTTTGGTTTACTCACCGTGTTTCTTTAACAGAACTATTGGGCTATAGGAAAAAGTGCTATTAATTCAATTTATGCACGTCTAATCTATATATACTTGAACAGGACACCACGTCCTTCTGCGACCAGGGCATAATATAATAGTTCAGCCTCGGAAAATACAAAATTAGTTATAACTACTTCTCTAAAACAAATTATCTTCTGTTCGTATTATTTCCCTTTACTGACTCATTGATTTGAAGCTGCTGAGCAGCTCAACGGACAGAACTCTGTAACAGCATTCCTAAAATTCTTGGGGACACCAAAGCTTTTACTGGCCAGGGCTCAACATTTTGAAGGAAACAAAATTCAATACGTTCCTCTGTAGGAGCCGAGCATCCCTCTGGACCCAGTGCTGGTGATCCAACAGTTTAGAGAAGGCAGAGAAACGAGCAGCTCCATTCCTCCTGCCTCCTACAACCCTCCTGCACAAAGAAATGCTTATCATGGACAGCAGAGGAAAAAAATATTAACAGTTTCGTGGCTAAATACTTCATGTTCCCTCTCACCTGATCCTGAAGGCTGGTGGGCTCTACATTTTAGACTGAATATTAATTCAACCTAGATTAATTACAGATTACAGCCAGAATAAGGATTATTTTAATGTCTTTCCTGAAACAAGGTTATTTTCCAAACCCCTGCATCTAGGAAAACACCACAGTAACTTGTTCTCATATGGCAATAAGATGCTGTTATATAGATAATCCTAACTGAATGTCATTCCCATATCTAATAACAGCGATGTTCCCCTATAGAATAACAAATACATCATTTTATCTTTGCTATATAGAAAGAGAAATATATTAATAGACAAGAGTTTTTAAATGGCTTCCCATCTACTTGAAATGTAAATTTCATTTTTTAGAAAGCCGCACCATGAACATTTCACAAGAACAGCAAGACAACTGCTTAAATCTCAATACGGGTTATGCCATTGTGGAATAGTTATATTAATAGTATATTCCACCGTGGGGCACTGAAGGGACTGGGAGCAAGATTTAGTCATGCTCATTTATGATAGGGACAAGAAACAGGTTAATATCAGACAAGAGACTGCTGGAAGACTCGTATTCCCCAGTTTACTGTGAATTTTGGAATTCATGAATCAAATGTATTCATAAAGTATGAATGACTTGTAACTGTATAAGCAAGGTGGAAACTCAAAGTGTCAGCCAGCAATATAGCTGCCAGGAAATAAAATGCTCGTCTGAACTTACACAACTAAAGAGAATATTTGTGAATTAAAACGTTTGCACGTATAAGTGCTGGTAAAGGACAAGAGGAGTGCAGAGTCCATACGACGCCCAAAGAGCCCAAGCCCTAATGCACAGGGACGGCACTAAAGACGACAGCACAGGAATAACATAAACACAAGGCCAAGGCCAGAGTTAGATGGACACAATGCAACCAACGTAACAGCAAAGATTCAATGTGCATTTGCATGCTTTACCTATAGCCTTACCTATAGCTTCTGTTAGAGAAGCCCAGCATATGCTTCCACTAAGACTCCTGGTTTTAAACATCACCTGTAATTTATTTCCAAATTTGAACGCTATTTTTCCCAATAATCTATATGTTATGCTTGAAAAAATAATTATTCATTTATATCTTTATTCCAAAAGAAAAAAGACACAGGAAAAAAAAACAGCATATTGAAATTTTGTAATTTTAATGTCTTTTTTTTATGTGACCAGGGTATTCACTGGCTTTTTAAGTTACTCTCTGCAGTTACAAATTCCTTTCTGTATCTTGAAACAAACAGCTGGATGATAAAGATCATTTTTGCCTATTTTCATTCAACCTGCAACCAAGCTCCCAGTACTTTTCTTGTCCTCGTATATTGCTTTTTAACAGAAATATACTGAATTATGGCCAGAGCATAAAATGCATCTAGACTACTTAACTTAGAGCCTTGCTAAATCCCTTCTCATTATTGCTTCTGCCCTGGGAAATACTTCTTTTAAATCTGCAGCTCACCGCCTGATAAAAACCTATCAACCTGAATTGCACTGCTAAAACTCTACCACTTTGACATACCTCCCCCAACTTTTGGTTTCCATAAGGAGCTGTAAAAGTCACCTCTTGCAGCAGAGACCTCAACACCTAAATAAGCACCTAAAGAAGTACCACAGCCAAAAAAGTATGAGCTACAACTTGAATTCTTGCAAAGTAAAAGAGCACTTATGTGAATGCTTCAATAAATCGTTCTACATCACCAAGCAATAATACTGAGTATCTAGTTTATAGCAATTATATACGAGTTCAGGTGCTGACACCTTCAATTCTCTTGATTGTGGCTAGATGTTCCATGCTGCCTGATGAAACCATCGATGCTTTTATGGTAAAAAGCACAAACCACAAAGTACTTACAGCGTTTGTGCTGCAATGCTTGAGCAGAGCTCTCACTGAGAAAGACCTGCAACCCTGAACTGCCAAACATCGACCTTTAAAATATTTTAAAGATTTCTCTTTCGTTATTCTTTTCTTCTACAGGCCACTGCAGCACATTGCAGAGCCAAAACCCAATTTTCCATTTCAAACCACAAAGGTGACAAAGTAGTTTAAACACAAGATCTATAATGACAAAATACTACTTCTTGTTGTTGTTGTTTGTATTACAAATTGATAATGTTTTTCTCCAATATTTTAGAGAAAATTTCTCCTGGCTGTTGACATGAGCAGAAGACTTTGAATGGCAAGTAGGAGTTTGAAAAGACTACATATGCACATATATATCTAAAATCTCCAAGTCTCTCACACATATCAGGATTTATATACAACTTAGACTGATTCACAACACATTTTAAGGTATTCCTCCTCAATGCACACCCCATTTAGTTGATAACCCCCATGGCATCTCCTGGTTGGCAATACCTACAGCACATAGAAGGTTGCATGAAATAAAACAACTCAGTATTTTTAAAATAAAGTTATTTGCAAAGTTCTAGCTGCTCCTGCACCTCAAGAAAAAATAAATAAAAATAAAATATTATAATAATAATACTAGTAATGATAAATCCTATATCTATGTCTGTCTTCCTTGCAATACAAGTCTGTTGCAGGTAAAAGAAGAAATTAAAAGCACTCAAACCTCTGCAAGCCTTGCAGCAGCTGGCTGTTCAAAGGTGCTGGTGATTTGATCCATGGCAGGAATCCAACTCCCCATCAAGCCAAGAAACAGCAGCTGCTCTAGGAAAAGACCCTGAGCCCACTTGATCTGCTTTGAGCACAGATGGACCAGATGTCCTCTGGAGGACCCTGCCAACCTCAATTATTCTTCAGTTTTCAAGTATCTAGCAATCTTCCTCACTATTCTGGTGCAGAGAGAGCAGGGACATGAAAGTCATGTCTCGACATGTTGCCTAGAACAACATCCAATCCTATACTAGTCTTTGATAGCAAACCACAGCAGAACCCCTCTTCGGTGCTGTTTGCTTTCCATAGTATCTCCAATTAGCATGATTTTTGCTTATAAGCTTCTCAAAACCATGCAGTTTTCTGTTTCTTCCCAGAAAATTAGTGATGCAATTTTCTAAGCTGGCACAGCAACCGAAAGATGTAACCCTGCCCTCTCCTTGCTTTTCACTCCTTGTCAAAGAACCTTTCAAATACATGACCTGCAAATACTTCAGAAAGAGAAAGTCCAAAGGATAAAGACACCTGGGAAGTGCTGATGAGACCCTTCCTCTCCCTCCTGTCCATATGGACCAGCTTGCAAAGACTGCCCGAAGGTCCAAAACCATATTTAAGGGGTCTCCCCGCTCCAAACAAACATTTGTTGCATTTATGAAGGTTAAAACACTCTTCATCCCACTGTTAATGACAGCACACCCTTCACTACGCAGAATTAAACTCAGCAGTATTCTTTCAATATAAAGTATTTCAGATACTTCATTTCATAATTACAATTACTGAACAGCAGCCAAGTGAGGTCTACCATACTAACAGACATACCTTCTTATAATTTAACCTATGTATAAAATACTACTCTTACGATACAGGCTACGGAAACATATTCTTAATTTTATTTTTTTTTTTTTTTACAGATAGTTTGTGCCAACTGAAAAAGTCTCATCATTGTAAAACATTTGCACTAAACCTACCTGGCCACAGCAAAACTGAGACTATTCAAGGACAGCTGTTGCCCCCTCTGCTGAATCAAGTCGCCATCATGGGACGGAGCAATCACCCAATGAATCTCTTGCAGCAATTAGGCTTAAAATACAGGGTCGGTTAAGATTGCTTATCTGTGCACTTAGAGTTCACACTCCCTAATACAAATATGGGAGAAAATGACTTTTAATGGGAAAGCACTGATTTGGAGAAGGTTTTGGGGTCAATGTAATTGAATAAAAGAAGTGCCAGTGATTGTAATGGAAATATCAAGAGCACCATTAAATACGCTTATAGAGTAAGATACCCTAGCTAAAGTACTATAAAAGTCATTACAACACACACTTGTTTGGGAGATTTAAAGCTCTGCCGACACAGGTGCTCTATCAGCTATGTAAGAAATAGGATTTAGCATCTGCATTCCTGGCAAACACTTCAACGTTGGCAGAATATTCCTCCTTTTCCCATACTTAAGCACAGGATCAGACCATTCCAGCTTCTTCCTTTTAAGCAACGCTCTGGAAAAAAAGGAATTACCACGTAACCATGATGCAACAAAATAAAACGCCAAAACCAAACCAAAGCCTCCTACTTAACTCCTCTTCCCGAACAGGGACAGTTTTCCTATGCAAGTGCTGTAATGGGAAAAAAAAAAGCAGCTAAGCTGGCAGACGATCATCGGCAAATGCCGGTACGGATGGATCCTGGAGGCAAAGGCTGCCAAATCCGTAAGGTCTGGCTCACATCCCTGGTTCTCTGCTCATACATTTATTATTTTATGCGTAGGGTGGATAGCCTTGGGAAGAGCAGCCAAACGCACGTGTTTTCCAGCAAATTTGCACACATTGGCCAACAAACGTTCTGGTGGAAAAAAATCTTCAACCCGGGTTCAGCTTTGGATTTACAAAAGTATCCTGAAATTAAGTTGGGAAGCTTAGTGTTATTACAGTGGTCTCTCCAACCCAGAGGATGCTTACAACTCCCAACACTTATATTCTGCAGCCAAAGAACAAACTTTACTACATCAGATGTAGATAGCAAGTGTCTGACAGGTTCCAGGACCAAGTAAAATCTCCTTAATCAGTGCTTCAAATGACTTTTTCATACCGATAGAGATATAGAATAAACACAGAGCAATAAAATGACCAGCTGAAAACAAGTCATGGCTTAAGTAGGAGACTTCACGCTCCCCCAGTAGGCAATACAAGTACCATAAATGAGTACTAGAGCAGAAACAAAACAGCACTAATAGAATATTGACAGATAAAACCCCCTTAACATATATTTAAAGTGACTATCAAACAGGTTATATTATATATTTCAACATCAAGTCATACCATGATTTCCTCACCTTGCATAATCCGTTTTTGCAGAGCTAAATTAAGTACAACAATGCATCACAAACAGCTGATGCTGTAATTAAAACTTCTTTGTAATTGCTAGAAATAACCCCAAAGTGTGTCAGGACCGCAGCTGATTTCCTTTACTTTAAATAAAGTCTTATTGCAAATAATATGTCCTTTGAGTTGAGCAGATGACAACATACACAGCACCAGGAGGGCCCTTTCGCTCAAGGTTGAGGCTTTTGAGTCTCCAAAGCTGATGACCACTCGTGTCTCACCTGCTGTGAAGCCACTGTTAAAGGAAATATCACTTCTCCATTTCCAAAACCAGACAAATATCCACATGTTTCAGCGTTCTGCAGAAGATGGGGGTAAAGTGCTGCCTCTGAAGCATCTCCCATACCTTTTCAGTGCATCAAGCATTACAGAGCTGAAGAAAGGCAGCCCTCACCCATGGCTTCACATAGTTCCAAAAGTATCATGGTTTGGGTCCTTTTGGCCAGAAACACGTTGTCTTGGAAACACTGATGTTTCAAATGATACAACAGACAGCATCGCAAACCAAGCACTATTTTTTAAGACATAATTTCATTATGCAACAACATCCATGCAGGAGACTACATTCCTTCAGGACAACGTTGTAGGACAACATGTTTTGCCATACACAAGCTCTTACCTCCGCTGTCATTTTTTGATGGCTCTAGTAGCACTCAGAAGTGCTTGCTGAAGCTGTAACTCACTTATTTTAAGAGCTCGTGATGACAGGTTGGTATCACCGACGGCTCACCCAAGCCCAGGCTGCGGTTCTTGCTGCTGTGGCTTGCTTCAGGTGGTGGAGCTGTGGACCTTCAGACCAAGGGCAGGTCTGGAAACAAGCCATCAAAGTCTGGGGAGATCTTCTTGAAGAGGAGCATCTCCAATGCAATGCCAACCTCAGCTGAAGCCAAGAGCCGCTGCCTAGCATACAAGCGAAACATCGCCCATCGACAAGAATCTTGTCCCTTGGAGAGGCATCTCCACCAGCTTCCATCCCCTCCTCACCAACCATCAGCCTCTAATTTAAGGAGAGGGATCGAGTCAAGTGTACAACCCTTGGATACCCTCCAGCCCCTGGAGGAGGCCTCTCAAAGTCCCTTCAAAACCCTATTTCTTTGAACCTAAGGATTCTACATAAGGCCATAAATGTTTAGAAACAAAGTTCCAACTTCCCACTGCATACTTGGATAGCCCAAAAAAATGCTTAAAATATTGAAGCATTCGCTGCTTTGGGCCTGACACAAGTTTTCCTGCAGTTTGTCACCAAAATCAATGCCACAAACTGAAAGGCAGGAGAAAGAGTCCCTACCGTAACACCTCCCATCTGGAACCTCTTAGCAGAGGCACGAAGCCTTCATGTATATTTTACACACATATTTTTTCCTGCTTTTCCCAAGAGAAATATGTGTAATGAAGAAAAACAAAAACACGTTAGCAGCAACGAAAACATACCACTGTAATATGAGACCCAGCTTGGCTTCTGCCTGTGTTATCCTTCCTCTTAGACCTCAGCTACTTTCTGCTAGTTACAGACAAAAAAATAATACACACCCTCCCCTCCAAAAAAAAAGTGTAAAAAAAAAAAGTGCTCTGCCATTAAATCAACACAATAAAAACCACATTTGTTTTCTGCCACGTAAAACATTGCACAAGTAAGGACAAGGTTAAATGTGAATATACACGTCTCCATCCCTTCTCTGCTTTTCTGCGGGATTATATAAATAACCTGCAACTCTTCTTGATGCGATTCCAAAACTTCAAGCGCTACTAAGCTGCAGCATCAAATTTCCATGCATTGTACACAGTTAAGATTACGCGCTTACACCACAGCAGCTCTGCCCGGCTGATGTTTGCCAGTGCTTGCAACATTTCAGTAGCTGCAGGCAGCTTTGAACATCTGATCAATTCATATAAATGTTTTTACCCCTTTTTAGCACAGTTCAAATGGTGAAATGGGAGCTTAAAAATGCTTTTTACTAAGTATTGGGGATGGACCACAACACCTGCAGGAGCCAGACCGATGCGTAACACTGAAAAACATAATTATCTCATTGGACCAATGCGTAGCATTGAAATAAAAATTATCTTATCAGTGACCAGAATATTTGAGGTGTGCCAGAAGAAACAACAGCTGACACTCATTATTTTTAGGGAGCAAAAGAGAAGTCTCAAAAATCACTGTATTCCTATCAGGCATTTGTCTTCGGAGAGGATGCAACTGCTTAAACATTTGTTTTTCAGCCATTAGGTAAAGCATAATAGGACAATTTAAGAGGTACTGCTTGACACCTTTCCAAAGGTATTAAATGTGGGTATTTTTGAGGTCACGATGGAGAGGTTTTCTATAAACTGAAAAAGGTTACTAAGCTGGGGGTAAATACGACACTGTACCATCCGCTGTCTACAGGGAAAGGAACAGCTGCAATTCGAGTGCAAAACAGCCGATGCCCCATGGCATGAGATGGGCAAGGTGTTTTAATTCAGTTTGTCATGCAAGAGGTGTCCATACAGAGAATGAGCTTTCACTTCGATGCACACCCTGCCAAAATCACCTATTTAGCTTTGCACAGTATTCTTCAATGCTGTCAAGGCTGGTATTTCTGAGAACAGTCTTTGGGTTTCTTTTTTTTTTTTAAAAAAAAAAAAAAAATCCAACAAAAAAATAGTCCTGAATTAATAAAATTAAGGGAAACGTGCTGAGATTTTGTACTCCAACTTTCCATGCAGCAGAAAACACCATGCAAAACTAACACAGATATTTTTCTGTTGTTCACCTTTTCCTAGCCCAGCTTTGCAAAACACCGAGCAGTTGGGACACCGTGTTGGGAGCGTGTTCCCCTGTTTTTTGGAAAGGGCAGGAGTCAAACCAAGCCCACCCTTGGTGTGCCAACACAGATGTGCTAGCCAGAGTGCCAAAGATGCAGAGCCCTCGCTGTTCCTTCTCCCGATGTGAAGATGAGCAGCAGCTCTTCATCGTCCACCTTGGCCAAGCAAGAGATATCATGAAATGGGGACTCAAAAGCACCTTCATTCTATTCAATTTTTTCATGTATTTATTTAAAAAAAAAATGTAGCTTAAGGCTGTATCTTCCATTAATGGGCAAGATTTTTAACAACACTTCAAGTATTACGTTTCATGGTGGCTGTTTACATGCAATATCACCGCAAGATTTCAAGTACTCAGACACCAAGGAGCAAAAAGCCTGCACAAACCACACACTTAGTGTTGGAGATTTGACCAAAAATGGAGCAAACTAGAGGAAAGAACACAGTCCCAATTTTTAAAGCAGCACCTGAGAGCCACTGAATCTCCTTCTGGGATCTCCCTCCACCAGTTGCAATACGTCTTCCAAATTTTGCAGTAAATGAAGCTGAGGTCCTCCCAGATGCGAGCTCACTTTACTGCGTGAATGAGCTGATCCCCAGAGCTCCACACAGCAGGGAAGCAGAGGAGGATGCCATGTGGCTGAGGATGCCCAAGAACTGCAGCACAAATTAAGTCTCCGAAGACATTTAATAGCATTTAACTTTACAATCTCTTTAGTCCTTGACCGTAATGTTTTGGGGAACACCAACTTTTTAAACCTTTTAGTTTTTTAGAAGAATATAGCAAACACTAGAATAATGTGTATGTGCAGTACCGCATTTAAATTGTAAGACATTCAGAAAAAAGGTGTGTGATGGATGGGCAGACTCTGCCCTGCTCAGAATAAAAGAGCGATGTTCTGTTTGCTGCAGTGGGAGCTGTGCACAAGTATTTGATGCTACAACACTCTGCACAGCTAATAGCAGGAAAAATGCAGAAGATACACTTGAAAAATTCACAGGGGCATTGCTTGCCAGAGCAAACAGTAAAGGCAGACTTTGTTTTCCAATTAATTTCATGCAAATAAGCAATGCTTCGTTACAGTACATGCTCATTAAATTCTCTCTTCTGTCTTCCTGAATCAGTGGTTTCCAGTAAAGAGGTACTATACATCTAACTTTTGTTAACACCTTTTCTGTTTAATTGCCACCATGCAGCCTGAGAAACCCTCTCTGACAGCTCCCCACGCTGAAGATATTCAGCTGATATGCTCCCTCTCCATCGCTGTGTAATTAAACAAACAGTGTATAGCTCCCCTTGTAAGAAGCCTGCAAGCTCTACAACAGTAAAGTTTAGACCAGCATTTCTTCTTTCAAGCTTTAAAGAATCACTACAGAGTCTTTAAGCCTTTTTGCAATTCTTCTGTAACTAAATATATAGTAACTAAATGAAAATCATAATATGATGCTGGTATCATAGTAGCTGCGATGGGACACAGAGGCAGGCGAGAAATTTTGTAGACAGATGTAATATTCTGTTTAACCAGACTAACTGGAATAGCTGGAAAACCTAACAAGCTTTCAAGTACACGTCTTCTGCCAAGCTGAGAGAAACTGTAAAGCTCAAGTACAAATTCAGAGTATTTTTTCTGAATTTCACAAGAGATTCATCAGTTGAACCCAATGGGAGAAAAGGATTTTAACCAGAGGAGCGCAGGGATGTGAAAAAGGAAGGGGAAAAACAAGCACTTCCTGTGCAGCAATGTATAATTTATAACCTACATAAAAACGCATTTTCATCTATTATTTGGAAGCAACTGGTGACCTAACATGCAGCGACACATCAGAATAAAGAGTGGGTCATTACTAATTACACTTGGTTTGGAAAAACAGAGAACCAGCACTTGCAAGGAAAGGAGCTGATAGCACTCCTGCACTTGCTCCCGGAGCGGGGATGGACCGCTGGAGCATCCCTCCCTGCAGGACCGAGGGCAGAAGAGTGATGCCCAAAGG
>NW_009620571.1:3636-4785 GCF_000690535.1 Cariama cristata | reverse complement strand
GTAATGCCAAAAGGCACACCCCCAGCTCCCCAGCTCCCAGCCATACCAGGATATCGAGCTTCCAGAGGGTGAACATGACTTCATGATCTCTGATCCAAGACATAATTTTTATGTTCTCAACAAAGAACACAAGACAAGAACACAGCAAAACACATAGTTTTGATGTCTTAGATCTCCCTTCAATTAAGGCAGAACTACAGAGAACACGGTTTATATGATTTTAATCAAACTCAGTAGAGCATGTGTATGTGGAGATACCAGTCTTAGTTGGGGGGGGGGCGGCGCGCGGGGAAGGCTGGAGGGTATCTTAGATCCAGATCTCACTTTCTTCATCGTGTATTATCCACTTCCAGTACCTTTAGTCTGTACAGAGAGCTATAAAGTTAACACTGAGAGACAGCAATCTGTTAATTCTCTTTATACACCACCCAAATCTGAAGCTGCTGAGAACACCAAGGAGATGACCACTCAAGCAGTCGTAGTATAGCCATAGTATAGTCAAAATGTCTCAGCATGTATCACCTGGAGCGATTTGGAAAGATTTTATGGCAGTAGAGCTGAAAGGTATCTCCCTTAAATAATAAAGAATATGACATTCTGAAAGTGGGGTTAAAGCAAGGAGCACAGCCACTCTGGCTGCATTTGGGATGATGTTAATTCATTATTTTTTTAAGCTGCTTATTATTCTGTTTCCTTTTTGCATAACAAGATGCATGCAGGATGTAGCAGAAATTGCTGGAGCACATCTATTTATCCTGAATGGGAAAGATGGGAACGCTGCTTCTGCTCGCTCACTCAGAGCAGCTTTATAAAACCCCAACAAAAATACCATTAGTGGTAGCTAAGGAGAGTTTTGTTTGCATCTTTAAAGAGAGGGTATTAAATGTATTTCCTTATTGACTTTAATCAGCAAGTAAAATACTACATTAAAAAATTAAACTCCTGAAAACAGCATTTCTTCTCTAAATAGCTCTGCCTGCAGTTCAGGAGGAGGAAGAGGGATGGAAAAGGAAGCTAAAAAACTGACAAAAAGCAAAAATAGAGAAAGAAACCTTTCTTTCTCTTGCTGAGCCTCATCCTCTTGTTTATAACTCCCAAAGAGAACAGCAGCATGATTGTCCTACCTCGTGCTGGCCGGCTTTCAGCAGG
>NW_009620571.1:0-3622 GCF_000690535.1 Cariama cristata | reverse complement strand
CACCCGGCCTCCGGCATCCGATACGTGAAACTATTACCCTGGTCATCTCTCCTTTTTTTCTGCTGTTTCTTCCCCGTCTCTCCCCTTGGATGACATCCAGACGGATGGGAGCTACTGAAAATTCATCAGCTGCCTAGTCTCAAGTCACTGCAATAATTAAAACCGAGGTGGTAAATGAAACAAAGCATGGGGAAAAAAAAAATGCCATG
Organism: Cariama cristata; assembly: GCF_000690535.1. Lineage (NCBI taxonomy): Eukaryota > Metazoa > Chordata > Aves > Cariamiformes > Cariamidae > Cariama > Cariama cristata. The sequence continues at coordinate 3,413 of NW_009620571.1, read as the reverse complement.
CCATCAGGGACTGTACAAAAAAGGGAAAAAAAGGATGGAATTAGTGCTAAAGAGCTCCAAAATCAACATTTGAAGATAAGCAATGCTGAACATCAACATCACCTTAAGAGGTTCCCATCTATACTCTGCAGCTCCCTGGGACATACGGCATAAATACTCAGGGGACCCTATTCCCAACTGGATCAAGATCCTGAGCCAGCCTAAAAACATAAACTATAAGTGGGTTTGGGATTATCACTACATTTGCAATTCTTCCAGTGCCACTTTCAAAATCAAGTGCAAAGTTAACTCATGTAATAGGTAAAAAGAGGTAGGAAAATCTCCAAATTGAATTATAAACATGTTTAAGTATCAACTCACTGAACTGTTCACCTTTCACACCGTCTTAACCACCTCCCTGGCACTGGTCCACAGCAAGATGAACAAAATTAAAGTGAGCTGATTCAATGGTGAGGAACAGGATGGGACTGAAAAATAAAATTCCTCTGTAATTTCTTCTGAAAACAGTTTCAGCAACTGCAAGCGCTTTACTCCAATCACACATCCTTGTCCAAAGAAATTTTGCTTCTAAGCAAAATGAAGCATGGATCTGGCAACCTGGGGTGAAGTTAAATCAAATGTGGCTTGAATCAAGTCAAACAAATGGAAGTAGCTTTTTCTCTCAAAGTATAAAACTTAATAGTAAGTTCACACCTATTTTAATTTTTGAATTTGCAGTTGAAAGCTAGAAACTTTAATTAAACTTTTTGGAAAAATCAGTGCTTAAGATCTTTCAACATGATAACCATAAAGCAATTTAAAAATTACAACCATTAAAGTCAAAAGGCAAACTTATGGCTCCTATAGACTTCAGTATTTGCTCACACATATCTTTTATGCCTTAAGCTAACAGGTAAAATGACCTAGTTGTTAAAAAAGCTTCTTCTCCCAGTTACATTTCTCTTGCTGAATGGACGTGATTAATACAGAAAACCAGAAATATTTTGCTTACTCATAATTATATCTTACAAAGCTTTCACAGGAACAAAAAGCTAGCGAGGGCAGGAGCAGACGATCTAATGATCTGCAAGGGTTTTGCAGTCTAAATGGAAAAAAAATTACAAAATATTCCTCGAGTACCCGACTGCTCAGGTCAATACTGCTCGTAGCAAGACAAATACTCCATTTGCACACCGCTGAGCCCTCGCTAAGAGCTTATGGACTTCTTTAAAAGCCTGATGATCAATAAAGTGCAATTTAAAAACTTAGTTGAGGGGGGCTGCTAATGTGATGGAGATTAAGCAGACGCTGACCCATGCTACCTCTAAACTTTAAAATTAGCCTAAATGACAACCTTAATCAGACTTAGAGTGGCAGACATAAAGAAAAAATATAATTTTATTTCATATTTATATATCTCATATCTGTCATTTATTTTCTATTAATATATATCATATATATATATACACACACTATTTAGGAAATTCATTTTTGTTGCAGGCTAACACCACGCAGATATTGCTGCGTGTTTAATCCTTGAGCAAACGTGGCTAGTCCCACTGAAACAAGGCTGTTCTGATCAGGAACACTGCCTCCCTGCTTCAGCGCTCTGCTGAGACGTCAGCTGGGGGGATGCATCAAAATTCAGAGTAACCTCAACTCCCATTATAATCATTTCAGACCCTTGTAAGGAAAAACGTGGCGCTCTGACCTCGTTAAGCTGTAACTGCATTGCCCATCAGATGATGCATTTAGTCAAGCATCCCAGTCAGCATCCACTCTGTCAATAACCCAGGCTGATAAATTTAATTAATAACCCCGCTTGAAAACCAGGCTAACATCAATATGTTGGATTTTTTTTAAAGCATTATGTTTCCTCCTAGTTTTATTGAAATTATTTGGCTTTCCTGCAACAGATGAAAACCATATGTTATAGAGAGGGAAGGGTTGCACGAGCCAGAAAGAAAAACCAAGACAGCAACAGGCAGGTCACACCCATTCATTACCCATATATTTCCCTCCTACCATGAGGCTATTTATATTGCATCTCTATTATTACAAATATTGTAATTGTGATGTAACTCTAGAAATCACAGTTTTCTCCTTCGCAGCCCAAAGTAGAAAGCAGCACGCGAGTCGAAAGGCTTCAGCAAAGTTTCTTTGTGCTGTGTAAGCACTTTGGAAAGCTTCGCTCCCATCTTGCAGCATTAACGCCAATATTAGGGTTTGTAATCCCTCCTGAAGCAGTCCAAGCCCAGGATTAATCCAGGTTTACCAGCTCTTGGATGCCCACTTGTTACACTGAGAATATTACAAAAGAAAAGGAGCTTGCATACATGCACACAAGGCAATTTAGGAAGTATCACTGCGTGTATTGCTGGCAAAATTAAATGTGCATCCTTGCTTACATGATTTGCACCAGAAATGGAGGAGTGGGACTGGAGTTATTAATCATTTCAAGCAGCAACATGATGCAAAAACTGGGAGTAAGGGTAATTCACAGGTGATTTAAGAACTGACTGGCCATATGCATGGGCAAACGAAATGGCAGATGACCTACCTTGTTGAATTTTTAGGCATACTCCACAATCAGGGAAAGGTCTTTGAAGGTCTTTGCTCTCTCCACAATGTTATTCCCCCCCCCCCATTTAATGCTAGTCTAAAAATTTTGGCCATAGAGTATCCTGATTTAAAGCAAATGTATGGTGGCAATTAAGAGAGGATGCAGGAGCAGGTTATTCTTTGCTTCAATTTGCAGAAAAAGAAAAGCAAGGGGGAAAAATGAGCCTTGCTGTGCTCTAATAGCTACACAAAAATCACTGCCCAAAGTAGGGTTGTATACAGGCAACCTATACACTGACAGCACTGCTCTGAGGACCACTCTGGGAATGACAGATCATCATCCCACTATTGACCAGCTGCTATTTTGAGGGATTCACTTAAATTCCTTTAAAACTGACTTAATACTTAAAATTCTAGGTTAGCTTTGACATCCTTTCCCTCTCCCAATTATACACCTATATACTGGAGTAGCATCTCCAGTTATTCAGCAGGGTCACTCGTACATAATAAGCAATACATAATACACTTTGCCTTTTCATTAACAGATGAAATAATTAACATAACAGACAAATTTCTATTGCTAATTAGTCTCCAAAATATTTTAAGTATTCATCATAGATGTGCCTCTCCATAGCAAAAAAGAGATTACTCATATTATCACATGCATTCTTATGAAGCTTAAGAATTAAGTTAAAATAATGTTTTTTACAAGGAGGATGCCAATCTTCATGCAAAGCCACAACCCAGAGAATGAAGTGAGGTTTTACTTGATTAATTATGTTGGGCTTCTATATGACACCTGCTATGCAGGTTTTTTTTGTGTGTATATATTATTATTATATTGCAGATATTATTATAATAGATATTATTAT
>NW_009620570.1:47447-65734 GCF_000690535.1 Cariama cristata | reverse complement strand
TCGGAACCCCCCTTACCGCCGTAGAAAACTTGCTGTTAAAAGAAATAATCATGAGGTACCTAAATGAAATGGGATGCAGCAGCTCAAGCTCTCCTTCGTTCCTCCAGAAATCCGTGCCACCTCCCTGAAAAGAGTCTGAAAAGTGAGACACAACAGGCCAATTCTGCCTGCGTTTACACAGGTAACGGCTAAGAGTACAGACACACAAGTACCTCATTTTTACACAGAGCCTGGGTATGTAAGTAAGAGCATCCGACCCCAGCGACGGCACTCAGAGGTGCTGCGGACAAAACCCAGCTTACACCAAAAAGGAGGCTCTCCGATGACGGTGGTGGAGCACAGCCCTGAGATGGGAAACTGGGACCTGCTGGGCATATCTGTTCCCAGCTGCTGGGCATCCCCCCAGGCCTGGGCTACACACCTCCTACCTGTTTTTATATCCTCCCCTAGTAATTTTTTTTTTTCCCCCCACTCAACGCATGAAGAACGTGCCATGGGGAAGCTCACTGGGACAGAGTTCTAGAGAAAAACCTGAGAAAGTACATCTTTGCCTTGAGCCATGTTCCCATCAGCATCTCCCCGCCTCGACAGCCCCGAGAAAAGGAGTGTCTCCAGGATGCAGTACCAACCCCACCAGCCAGCCCCTTCCCCAGGGCATCCAGAGTCACTCGCGACACTTTCAGGTCTAAAAAGAGCTCAGAGCCAAAACCTGTGTTGGTTTTCCCTTTAAGCAAATATTTAAGGCTGTGTGCATGCAGGGGAAGCCCAGATAAATCTCTCCCATGCTCCACATGCAGGAAGCCAGTGCAGCTTTGACTGCTGGAGCCTGTTTATGAATAGAGGCAGAAAGAGACGGTGATCTCAATCAGACTCAGAGCACACCATGTTTTTCTTGGGAGAGTTAACCTCCAAAACACCACGGCAGATAGGCTGCAGTACACCATGCTTGCCAACTCAAGTCAAGCTAAAACAATGCCCTCCCTTCCTTCAGTCCTCTCATCAGCAACCAAGCCACAGACAAGGTAGCAAGTTAGTGGTGTCACACCAGAATATCTAGACATGATAAGATCGGAAAAAAAGAGCATTTCAATTTATAGAGGCATAAGGTACAAGAGACCTTTCCTCCTTCCCCTTTCAAAACACTGAATTGACAATATATTGAAAAATCCTTCTCCTTTCCTGACTGTAGAGCCATTGTCACTTCTCAGATTAAAGTAATCCTTATATTAATTGGATTACTAGACTCCATCTCGTGTCTTCCTGAACACTGCCCTAAATTTACTACTTTCCACTGCTAGGAGGTCATTAGCTTACCCACAACAAACACATGCCCACAGCATTGCAGCTTTATCGAGAAAATATCCTCATCCTTTGTGTCAGCCTCACAGCATATGACATGGGGAAAAAAAAAAAAATTCAAAGAGTTGTTTTAGCAGAACACACCAAAGGGTCATTGCACTCTCCCCTACAACCCAGTCCAACTTTGCTCGCCGGCAGTCACCTTTGAGCAAATACGAAAGCAGCAAGATGCTGTGCACTTGAATCCTGCCCCTATTCCCTGGGATACTACGAGGAAGAAACAAGTCCTTGCTGAACCTAGCTTAAGAAAATAAATGCAAGTGTGTGTACATAGGCACGCAAGTGAGGTTGGTATGTCAGAACACACAGGTTTTAATTTCCAAGACTTTTTACTGCTAGAATACAATTTTAAAAAATCAGATTTTATGAGTTTTTTTTAAAACATTTCTTTACGAAAAATAGGAAGTTGAAAAAAAACCCTAGAGTACTCCATGCAACCATTTTCAGTGCTGGTGAACATGTAATTCAGTGTTTTTCCTTTTTATGAACACCCAAACACTTGAAGGTATTGGGTTTGGTTTTTTGGTTTGTTTTTTTTTCCTTCCTTGTTTTTTCTGTTTGTTTTAACAGAGCATCAGCCAACATGGCAAAGACTTGTTCTTCAACTGCCAAAAGCATCACTAGTATAAAAGTGATGTCAGCACTGTTTTGTTAGTAACATTGGCCTTCCCTCTGAAGAGGCAGAATGTACACATTGCCAGGTCAAGCATTAATGGAAACTATTGTTAGTTTACTTAGCCCAGCAGCGTGAAAGCTCATACGACAACATCATCAAAAAAGGTCTAGGATCACCTCAAACAACCACTCCAACCACTCGCTTAAGATCCATATGCTCAGAAATCCAAGTGACTGAAGACACAGCAGAGGTAATCACAAAAAAGGGATTAAGCCTTGACTTTTTTGTGCTCCTCCACCTCACCTTGCCCTTAGTTGACTCACGTACACACGCACAGGAACATGGTATTTTGCAGAAAAAGATGTGCCTGCAAGATTGTGGACTCAATGAAAAACAGGCATTTTATGCAGTCTACCCTTCCAAATTTAGTAATGAATCAACTGTTATAACAGGATTTGACACAAGAGTCTGAATCTTTTGTTACTGTGCCAAGCTAGAGTTTTGTCTACTGCTGTAGTTTCAACACTGCACGTAGACTCCATGAGTTATCTGATCAAAACCGTATTTATACTTTTAATTATTAAAGCCATGTTTTATTCCATTATTTCAGTGAATCACCTTAGTTTTCCTGGTTACTTTCCTAAGCAGCTGAGTTCTTTCTACTGCCTACTTCACATGAAATGATGAGAAAACTCTGACAATTGACCTTGAACGGGATGCACAGGAAGAATAATACTGAAGGGCAAGTACTCTTAATTGACCAAGTGTCTTTTCGCTATAGGTTCTACAAGCCAGAAAACTGAAAGTTTATACCTTCAGCATATGGGAAGAAGTAATGACACAGCAGGTCCAATTAAAAAAAAAAAGCAATCAAGTAACTGAAAAGGAAGCCTCTGAAACTACTTAGTAAAGTATAATACAGGTGCTACCAACTGCAGGAAAAAAAAAAAAATAGATTGGAATGGTTCTTTGGCTTTCATCTAGACCAACCTCCTGCTCAAATGAGGGCTAGCTTCAAAACTACACCAGGTTGCCTTCTGAAGCAATTAAACAAGAACAGACAGAGCTCAAAGTTCATGAGCACTGCTACCCTGACAGACCACAAGTTGGAAGGTGCCATCTAAAAGACTCAGCCTTAGGAACGCTGAAGAGCAGTAAACAAAAACGGTGCAGACTTCATATGGACCTTGCAATTCAGATCAGCAAAGGCCACGTGTTTGCGGTCCCCCACCCTCAACTAAAACAGCACAAGTTATTTTCTGAAACATCAGCAAGGAAAAGAACAGAGCATGAGAAGTACTAGCAATTGGTTCCCAAAATACTACAGCTCTAGAGTACGAGAACCAGGAAAAACTGTATGGCTCATCAAAAGTACAGTTGGAAAAGTACAGCAGGCAACTCCTCAGAACATACCTTGTATTAAGCTGTATTTTAAAAATTACTTCAGCTATTTGGCTTCTGCAGTCCTGATTGGAGGCCAAACCAGAATCTCAGCTCTCCAACAGCAGAAGCCTTTAGTAAGTCGTACACATTTTCTTGCAACAGTTTAAACGTTAAGAGATCACACTAGCCTGAAAAACAGAAAGTTTAATTCAGTCTTCTACTTCCTGGATGTTTTTAAGGAGGGAAGTCACATTCCCTCAGTCTTCCACTGGCAAGGGTAAACAAAGCAGCAGCTGAAGAGAGCAAGAAACTCAGTACAGGAAACCTTTTCAGAAATGCCCAAATTAAATCTGAACTGCTGGGGGGGCGGCAGCAAGTATCAAAGTGAAAAGTGACAGTGAAAAGAGGACCAAATACATCAGTCACACAGAAAGCAAGTGGTTTTATAGTACTGTCCCAGGTAAAACCTTGCTCACTTGCCTTCCAAACGTAAATATGACTAGAACTCAAGAACTCTAGGCAGTGTAACTGTACCACCAGATCATGCTAATAAGATCCAATTATGTATTTAAAAACAATGGTCACAAACAACTATGTTGTAATCGGGTATGATGTCATGATCTGGGGTGCAGACAGCATTGAAAGAAGGCTATATACAAACTGGCAAGAGGGATCCTATCTAAAAAAACAACTCCAAGAGATTGATCCAAAACATTAATGCTCTCAAGACTGCAGACTTAAGACTAAGTAGAATCCATTTTAAAAATACCAAGTCTGTATAATAGGCAGCTATAGGCAATATTTTTAAAAGGCAGGCAAAAATTAGAATACTTTTGTCTTAACTTTGTGTCAAAAACCTGCCTATGAATTTGCATGAGTTTTATATGCTTTGGTGCTGTTTTGTAACACTCAAATGACCACTTCTACAAAGTTCAGCACGTGTGTATCTTGGGACTATTTCCATCACATTGTGTCACTCTGAACCACCGTTTCAGTCCAAACGTTTAGATGAACACTGCCTGAATTAAAATACCATTAAAAGTATGTTAAAGTGCAGAGATATGTGTTCGATTAGTAACCTGGTGGGTACCGCTCTTGACAGTCCCTTCTGGAACTCAAAAGCAAAATAAAGCAGAAAAAGAGAACAGAAACATTGACATTAAGAGATGTTGCCAATGTCTACAGTTTGGAGAAAAAAAAACACAACAAAAAACCAGAAAAAAGCAGGATATGTGAAATCTTAAGACTATATAAATGGAGACACACCTTAACCTTGTATCATCCCATTTCATATTAATCTCCATGTCTGTGTTACACAACTACAATTTTAAGTATTTTTGAAGTCTATTACGAGCCAGTTACTTTTTGAATCCCAAGCACTGTCACCTGCGTTGACTGCCAATAGTAACCACACACTTAACCAAATGTCTTTCTATAGCTTCTATGAGTTAAAGATGGACATTTCTACTGTTTCAGTAACTTGATGGTTACAAATTTATGATGGAATTTTCCTTTTTTTTTTTTAATGCTACAAGTTGTGGTCCAGACTGAGCTCTAACAGCAAGGTTAGAGACATACTAGAAATGTTTGCAATACATGTTTGCCGAGGTTAAGAATAGCCCAAAGATAAGCAGTTGCCTAAACTTGGCAGTTATGAACTGGGACTCTACACAGGCACAAAACATTCTTCTGATGCTCAGACTCATTTGTTTTCAAACACTGACTGTCCAGGCTCCAAAGCCATACAAAAGTTTAATGAGGTGACAATTCCCTGCTGTCACAAAAGTTTTGAAAGATTCAGGTCACAGCAAAAAAAAAAAAAGCCATGGGTAATTTGACACAACAGGAACTCACTGAAGAGAATTAGATAACAGGTGCTGGGAGTTGGGTTTTTCCCATCATCAAGATAAAAATCCTGGGTTTTTTTCCAACATTAAAAGAGAAGGCTCCCACTTGGTACCAGAAAATGCATGTATATTTGACCCCTGAATCCTGGGGAGGATTTAAGAAAATCTGATAAACCCATTCTTTTCAGGGGAGTCATCATTCACAATCATTTCTTTCCCAAAGCTCTCAGAAGCTTGAAACATCTTAAGACAGTCTTACCTTTGTATGGATCCATATTAAAATGGAACTTGGAGAGGTAGGTTAGCAGGGAAAGGAGAGGTGTAGCAACACATATAACATCATCCATGGTGATTGAGTAAGTCTACCTTTCATCAGCAAGAGTGACATATTGAATCCATCTTCATTAACAGCATAGAATTTCCCATAGCATTTGTGGGAAATACCAGTTTTGCAAGTTTAGCATTATTTGATCTCAGATGCCATCTATACCATTTCTCCCAAAGCCACTGTAATCCTATAGCTACTGGAAAAATAACTTAAAGTCATGGCAGCAATAAAAGAATTCCCTCACTCCATAAAACACACCCATTTTGTCTACAGTGAAACACGTTATTTTTTTTATTTTACATTTCACTTTCAAAAATAAAGTATACTTAAGGCCTTGTTTGGACCAGTAGAGCCCATCGGACTCATTATTTCTAATTAAAATTTGATGTAAGAACGTTCATAAACACCCTGAATACAGACACACCAACAGTAACTTCAGTAATTGTACCTGCCTGCTCTGCGTTCATTTTATTTATCACCAGTTAGCATAACATGCGAAGGGTCCATTAAGTTCAAATGCTTCCATATTAGAAAGCTGCAGTGAACTGTTTTTCAGCTGATTGTAATCAGAGGACTTTTCCCTAGAATTGGTGATCAGTTTCTGAAAGCAGATCATGCACAATGGGACAGATCCTTCACCTAAATTACTCAGACATTAGAATTCTTTCATCATCTTCCGTTTCGGATTCTTACTAGGAAGTACCCAGGTTTCCATTCATTTTAAAAGCAAAGCCAAAACCCATGGCATTTTCATCTCTGAAAATACAAGAGGGTTCTATTTTCAGTAAAATAGCACTGCTTCACATCACTATGCAAGACCATTACACTGTCATTACATTTCACAATCATTAAGAAAACAGAACTTCCAGATCAAGAAAGGGGAGACACAACAATCTGGATATTTACTCATCACATGTAATGGACAGAAATTAAGCAATCACAATTTAGACTTAAGCTTTACCTCAGTAACTGTCTCTCTGTCTGCACACAGAAAACAATTTTTCATTCTTCTCTAAAATGACTGCATCTCAGAATTAGCTTTCAGTGGAATGTTACTCTAGCTAGTGATGGATACTATCACTATAAATATTTACTGGAAATAAAGTCTTGAATAAATTGTTAAGCTAAATGGAAGACTTGTTTTTTTCGCTCAGACTGACTCTCAAACACACTGTTCATACTGGCTAGTATGATCCTCAAATATTAGGTGATAAAAATGCCAACAGAAAACATGGGACTTAAGAAAAAAGTTACGAGTCAGAAAGCCAGAGCTATGAAAAATTCAACATATACCAAAACACAGAAAAGCATCATCAACACAAAATAGTCAAAGTTATACATGCAGCATAAAGAATCTCAAAGATTTTCATTCCTTTCTAATCCTAAAGAGCATAGAAAAGAGCGAGAATCTCATTCAGCTGGTTTCCCCCCATACCACAGGATACAAGTTTAATGTTTTTGCCTACATAATCACTACTTTTGTCTTTTGTGAATTAAAGTGTCACCTATTTTCAACTGAAACCAATGCATTTATTAACTTAAGCAAGAAGGATTTGGGCTTCAAGTCAGTATTTCAGAAATATAGGTTAGCCTATCTATCATTAGCATTCCTGATGATTTAAACATGGTTTGATGATTACTAAATTCATCATCTTTAAATAAACACTTCTTACTCAGCATCAGCAGAATAGAGACATTTTCATCAACTAATTTAGCTTAAGACTTTTTGGCAAGCAAGAATAGGAAAGAACCAACAGCTTTTGTAAGATCAGTGAAGGCAGGAATAGGCATGCAAGTATGTTAACAAGTAAAAGCGAAAAATATTATCATGAAACTGAATCCAGAATCATTGCAGACAATTGTTCCCATACTCCAATGTTTTGCATTTTAAAGTGAGCAATCAGTAAGCAGAAACCACAGACAAAAAAGTCCTTATCTAAGTATTCAGGTAAGGGACCTACCCTCTTTTTATGATGATTAAATACTAAAATGCTGGAAGTCAAGCTGTATCTTGTAGAAGCTAACAATGTAAAATAGAAAACATTTATGTCAGTACTTAGTGGTCAAAGAGGATGAAGCTAATGACTTCTGAATCAAAGATTTAATCCTATAATCGAGTCACAGTGTTCCAATTGCCAGCGATAAGCAGGCATCATCTCAGCAAGTCACCTGCTAAGCAAGACAGGAAACAATATGAAAATGAAAAGGGCCATGTATCCATAGTGGAAGAATGTACAAGGACTGAAAGGACACGTGCTCACCAAGATCCTCAGCAAACAAACAAAATCAGGTACCAGAATTATTTCATCAATTCATTATTTTCCAGAATTAAGACCTTCCCACAGCTCTCAAAGATCTGACCCGTATTCAAAGGCCAGATCCAGAACTTTACAGGTCATCTGAACCACAAAATCTTGTTTCCAATACACTGGTGTCACACAAGGCTGACTGTCAATCTTTCTAAACACTCACAAAAAGATTTTTTTCAAAGACTCATATAGTCCTTTACACTAGTTTATTGATAATACATACACACCCCAATAATTGCACTAGAACACGAGTCACTTTGCATATCAAGTCTTAAAGTCTGTTTTGTCTGCAGACTCCTTGGAAACTTGGTATGCATAACACATTCTTTCCAAAAGGCTCCTCTGCTGAAATGAATATCTGTTTTTTTTTCTTTTATTAAAGATGAAGCAGTTCTCGTCTAGTTTCAAAAACTCAATCTAAATTTTTTAATCTGGAATTCAGCAGAGGACCCTTCCTTCCACCTTCATGAGGCAGGCATTCCACCCAACAGATTTTAACTGAAATCAATTCTTTCCAGATTCAGTAACCCCCTCAGCTTTTATATGTTGCATTGACTTATTTATTCCACATGGCACATTAAGATAGCAGAGACCTTTAACTCTCTTTTCTAGTGTGTTACATCAGTCTGCAGCTACTAGGCTGCATACCGTTCCTCAAATAGCACAAGTCATTCAGATTTTTTAGCAGTACGTACACATGAAGAAAACCATTCCTCATTTTTCCCCATGTCAATTGCTTTAAAACAAATGAGATGTTAGAATGATGCCGAGTGTCTAATGTGAGCTTCTCCAGAGGTCTAACCGTATTTTTAAAATTAAAAAAAAAAGGTGACAAGTGTATCTGTACTGAGGACAAGAATATGGCTGAATGCAATAGCAACCTATTTATGCAGTGCCTGTGACATTTTTAAACAGCCTTGCAGCAAAATATCTGCGGCTCCATGGAGCACAACAGCATCAAACATTTATTCACATGCTTACTGCAAGTAGCTTTCCACTTTTCCTAGGTTTTTGTTTGTTTGTTTGGGGGTTTTGTTTGTTTTTGTTGTTGGGTTTGTGTTGTTGTTTTTTTTTTTCCAGTATGGTAGTTATTTCCTCCAGCCTAATAAGTAGCTGAGAGAATTCACCAAAGCAAAATATTTAAAAGCTGTCACCTTACGTAAGGTTAGACAATATTACTAAAGAACAGTTTAAGTAGCTAGAAGGTTTTATGAATGATGGCTTTTGTTCAGATGAAGTTTTTTACATCATTACAGAGAAACTTCTTACAGGTTTAATATGATTTGCAATTTCCACTGAATCGAAAATAGAGGACTACCTCAGGAACTGGAGACACTTAATTACATACTGCTTGCCTAGATTTTTCTACAGGATGCATGCAGACAGAAGGCTTCAAGGTCAGATTTATGACCCTTAATTTTGCCTAAGTAGTCTAAAGTGTAACCATGATGAAAAAATGACAATATGCTACCAAAAATATTTCATTAGAAGTTTCAAAATCCACTCAGTAGAGGTCTAGCAGGGGAACAACGCTGTCAAGCACCGTATGACCACTTGAAGTTGTACTTTAAATCAAATTTTATCTTCCAAACGATGTATGTTCAAAATTAGTTATAAATTGTGTAATCTCAGACTTCGGACTTTCTGTAAGCCACAGCATCTGTAAAACTTTACACATAAATAATTTTCCATTATAGTACTAAGTTTCTTCTGCTTTTCATCAGCACAGGACATTTGAAAACCAGAGTCAATATCTCCTGAAGTAACTGATCTCAGATACTCAGTCTGAGTTTTAGTAAGTAGAGATTTTTCAAAGGGCCTCAGCATCTCTTCTCAGATCCATATCCCTTTATTAGTAGCTGCCAAACCCAGCAGCCCAGAGGCAACGCAGCCCCAACTCCCTGCCCCAGGGTCCAGTCCAGTAGCAAGGCAGAGCACACGTTCCCTACAGGCACACACATAAAAACACGTGCACAGCACATACTTACACAGCTGGCCACATAGGTCAACGCAAACTCAGCACTTAGGTAAACACAAGCAGCACCAACAGCCTCCTCCTGCTCTTCTCTCATCAGGGTGAAAGTCCATTAGGAGAATATGTGCATATGTGCGCACACACACACAGAGAATATGGATAGCTCTGTAACTGGCCCTGGGCTCGCTCTCAGTCTCCCGAGCAGCTGTCCCCAGACCCTCGGTCTCCTCAGCTGCCAGCACATGGCACACGAGCCCCCATTGTCCCAGCCCAGTTGGTGGTCTTCAGACCCCCTCGCAAACACGTAGACACACTCACTATGGATCCCTCTAGGATCTGACCCTGGACTCTCGGTCTACCCAGCAGCTGGTCCCCAGAGCCTCTTGCCTCCATTTACTTCATGCACAGATACGCACACAAACGGGGGTTTCAACCAGACCCCAGGGTCTCCCCAGCAGTTGGCCTGGACTCCCAGTCCCTCCAGCAGCCAACTCCTCCAGTTGCCTCATGCGTATGTATGCGTGTATGTGTGCGTGTTTTGCCTGTGCTTCACGGCCACTCCCAAGTCTCTTCTCCTACTCCCTGGCTGGTCCTGCTTCATAGTCCCAGCGACCACACACCGACACCTGCACCCACCCAGCCACGTGGGCCCTCGTCACCACCGCTGACTCCAGCTGCTGGCATCAAGACCCCCATAGGCACACATAGGAGGTAGCCCCTTACTCAAGAAAACAATTAGAAATAGAGTTTAATGAGGAGACCGGTCAGACCATGCTGATGAGGACAGGGCATGGCCAGACAAAAATACTGTCCAGCCACCTGCTTACACACAACCAGCCCACCTTATCCCTTTGCCCCTCTGTTTTCCCCACCGTTGTTCTTTCTCCCCAAATCACCTTGATTCCTCCATTCCCCAACCTTGGTCCATCTCTCAGCATCCCATGCTGAGTTGTGTACAATCCCAAAATGTTCTTCCCTGCGTCCCATAAGCAGCCCCACGGTGACTCTACCTTCCGTTCCCAACCTGCAAGCTGACCCCGCAGATCCTCTCCATTTACTCATCAAGTGTCTGTCACCCAGGTCCCTGGGACTGACGACCTCCAGTGACAGCCCTGGTAGGAGCAAGGTCAGGGGGCTCGTTTCTCTGACGAGGTTACTAGGGTTTCCCTGTCTGCCGCTGTGCCTCAGGGCTTTGCTGTGCGCACAGAGACAAACCTTTTAATCACATAACCTATCACCCTTAGTATTTCCAGACTGAACATCCAAAGCCATTCGAAGCGTATTTATCCAAGCCATGAAAATAACATTTCAAAGTTCAAAGCTGATGTGTTTGGAAAATCATCATGTCCACCACTTGGTTTAAGTTGTGAGGTTTGAGATTAAAAAACACAAGCACATCATTTATCAGATTTACTTACTCAAGTTGTTGCTCTTAAGTGTCAGGTGCTTGCTCAAGTGTAATCCTAATAAACATTTTCCAACAGTTATCGGGATACTTAAGTAATACAAAAAGCACCACATACCTTGTTGACCATATCATATTATATTTGCTTTATAAACACTCATGACTGTTAATGTTATTGCTAAGCAACCGGACTATCTACCATAAAGTATTTGCATAGCACTGTCTATCAGCAAACAAATGATTTTGAACTCTTAGTTCACAATTCACAGAATTACACACCTAACACCGAACAGATTTTTCTAAACTTTTGATACATTATTCAAATCATTGGATGACAACAAACTCATTCACCACTAGCATTTAAAAGATTGGAACTGTAAAGAGATTAAAAAATGGGAGGTTTGAGTTGTATGGGAGATGACAGGAAAGCTGAAATTTTAATTATACAGCAGCTCTGCAAGGTAAAGGAAGCAAAACTAAAGACATTATCTGGAATTTGTGAAGCACCATTTTATGCCTAGAAGGTGAGGGAACTTGTATTTCCTTACCTAGCTGTTACAGCAGTTGCAAAGATGCAAATCTGTTCATGCACCGAAGAATTAGTCAGTCAGAAAATGGAAGAGGAACAGACAAAGAGGAACCAGGACTGTGTTTCTTACGTGTTCTTATCTTACAACTGAAAAGCTGCCCTCTTCCATTGCCTCCCACATATTACTTTCTCCAGTAACCCTAACTGTGTCCTTCTCTACCAATACGTGGGGTGATAGCTCTTTCAGATTCCTCTTCATTTCCATCTTTTCTGAAGAGCAGAGGTTTATTTTTATTTGAATTAAAACCTCAGTGTTTCCAAATTATTTGATCCCAATGACATAGTTTACAATCTGGCAAAGCAGGTACTATATTACTGAATTATACTCTAATGCCCCCTCCCCGCGTTTCACTGTTAAATAGTGCATTTCCTTGTGCAAACAATTCTATAAAATTTCATATTCCAAGAGACTAAGAAGCTTGGCCAGACAAGCTGAGTGAGGTAGCATGGCTGGGCAACCCCACTAAGGGCAAGCAAAGCAGGATCTTACAGGGTTTATACAGGGAGCAAGATTTTAACAGCTGAATTTCAGTGAGGGGCTCTGAAAATCTGACATAACAACAAGTTGTGCCCTCAGCACTGCAATGATGAACTGAGATGCTGTTGGTCATTGATATGGAAAGGTCAAATATACAGTAAGAGTCAGCATATTGTTTTAAATGCCCCATTCTTCCATGCAGAAGCATCATCTCAGTTGAATGGTGTAAGCAGCCATACACCGGCTGAACAGCAGCAGGAGAAGCTCATATATTCCTGCTACTGTCAGGTCAAAACAGTGGATAATTTTAGAACTACTCCACAAGAGACACGTTTAAAATAGACAGATGAATGATAGGAATTTGAGTGGTGGGTGAGATTACAAAAATTCTGATTACCAAGTGTCTGGAATTGAATGCTCTACTGGCTAGAGATTAACCCAAATATTAGTTAGGCAGGTTTTCCAAGCGTGAAGCTTCAGAAAGTCTATGCCCACCCACACAGCCATATGCTTAGGTTATCCCAGACATTCCCAACATAAATTGCCCTGTTTTTCGGTTTGATCCTTCTCTCATCATTATTGATTTCTCACTGGTACTATTATTGGGGAAGCTGTGGCACCGCTGTTAGCAGCCTACAGCTCAACATGGACACAGGTGCAAAGAATCAACCACAAGAGGATATAGAATGGATTTAAGCCACTTCTGCACAAACACTGACCTGTTAGCATACTCCATGAAGTTTCTAGGACAGAGAATATCTTTTCTGTATTAAACACGAGAAAGCTTCAGTTTGCTTGTAAAGTCAACATTACAACAGCTGGGGTAGAGGAAGGAAGAAGTGGCAAGAAGGATGTCATACCCACCAAGTGGAAGTGGGTAGTCAAACCAGAAGAATATTGCTACCCTTTTAAAAACGAAAAAACTTCCAAGGTAACACTCTTAAAATTTTAAAGCACATGGCTAACAGCAAGAATCAGAAGTAGAGAGAGTAAGGCTGAGGAGAAAGGACACAACTCCTTTTATTTCCAGCCCTACAATGTCTACTTAACAAGCACTGCATTTGTAAAAACATGATCCCAGTAGAAGGATTAATTTAAATAATCGCTTCCTCAGGTTAAATACTTTTATGAAACAATACACATTTAATATTTATACAATGACAGTACCTGCCATCATACAGACCTCAAGTCTCTGTGCATAATGGACTACAGGTCAACTCTGTCTTCCTGTTAAAACGTAAGCTATCCTGGAAACCTCATCTCTGAATTTTTCCAGGGAAGAGCCGGGGAATACAGGAGGAAGCAGTACAGGACAGATCCTTTCAGATACATTACATATGCTTACTCAGATCAACAGTCATGTTTTTTTAAATAAAGCCACATTATTTTTCAATATAACAATAAAAGAAAGAAGGGAAACAAAGCACACACCATCAGTGTCAATGACGAACTACTCACATACTGATATACTGGGATAATTTTAGTATTAGAATGCAATAGTGTCAAATTTGTACTGGTTTAATTCCATTACCAAAATAACGAGTTGGACCAAATTTAATGCCAAATCCCGGCACATCCGATTATGCTAGAACTTGGATATCACAGTGATACCAACACAAAGGCATGAAAAAAGGAGACCTTTCACGAAGGCATCTTTAGATAACATGTTAAGAGTTACACATGGCCTAAAATTCTCAGAAGGAAATATTACAGAAAGAATTAAGAGAATTTCATCAATTTCAATGCTGTTGATCAGGGAACCACGAATTTAAAAATCCCTAGTCAAAGTGTTATGGTTTCACTACTCATATTACAGAGGAAATGACTAACTTAACATCACCAAGTATCTGTTATACTTACATCAACATGATTTTAACTATTCTCTGTGCAGATTCTCCTTCCATGTAAAAATCACAAGTGCAGCACTTCGTTCAAAGTGTATGTACAACGGAAGAAAAATGAAATCTTTATGGCTCAGCAAAGACCATTTCCTATTCTCACTTACACTTCCAGTCCTATTTTAAAAGGCAGCCAACAAGACTTCAGTAAATTACTTCAGTAAATTGTGGTTCCTTTATTGTAATAACTAATCTGCTAAGAACAACTTTTATTTGGTTTATGTAACATCAAAATAAGCTCCAGAAAAAGGATTGGTAGAAAACAAGAACTCTAGCCTCAGATTTGTGTCAGCGCAATTAAAAAGTTACAACCAAACTGTGTAAGATGTTAAGTCATATACAAGCAGAAAGCATGTATTTCTGCATGTGAAGCACCATCTGCAAGCAATAAACTTCTCTATCTTATTCTGGCCTCCAGGAACATGAATAACAGCCTTTCACACAAAAGATATACAGCCAGAGTGGGTGCCAAGATAAACCTGGAGTACTTGTGTTTACTGTATGAAGTCCTACAATCGTTAAGAGTTCCCAGGAATAGCCTCTCCTCAAGCCTGTTTCACTTCTCCCTACACATGCCCCAAACCACACCACCTATTCTGACATGCTCCAACAAATAGGTTTAGTATAACCCAAAAGCTGTTAATATGCCCCAGGAAGAGAGGAAGAGACTCCCAGCCCGCAGATCTCCAGGTGCGATGTTAAGAACCAACCCTCTTAACAGCACTAGCAGGACTGCTGAACACAGTATTTGGGTAAAAAGGGCTGCCCTAGGCACTGTGATGCGCCCAAGCAACAGTGATGTCAAACAAGCACACATTTAGAGTCAGAAGGTACCCCATAATTTGCAAGACAAATACAACGGGCACCTATGTCTACCAGAAGTACTGACATGCCCTTTCAAGGGCACATCAGCTCATAGAGCATAAACCAAGACAAAGATACCTAGAAGGTAAGATACCAGGAGTTGGTAACAGTGTTAGGCAGTACCTGTCTATCCATAAGGACCATGATGTCCCTAAGAAAATTCAGTACCCACCTCTCAGGGAGGCTGCACTGCAGTAACAGGTCTTCTGTCAATGCCATACAGAGTTCTTAGGCCTTCCCCACAAATGGGAAATTACAGTGGTATTAATGAATCCTCTTGAGTTCTTAGATGAATGAAAGATCTTTATTATGAAAACTCTTTTTATTAGACGGCCTTAGGATTCAAAAGCATCTCCTCCAAGTAGAAATCTTGAGTTGATGCTCTATGTAAATACAACACAAAAGTAGGAGAGCCACTTCAGCATTAGAATCCACATCTAAAGCAAAAGGATTTCAATAATTTTTTTTCCCCTCCAGTGGGACCTTTGGTCTTGGTCTTACACACTGCTATGGTTGTGACTGAGAAATACTCAAGTTCACCATATTTGAAGTTTAGAAAGCACTGAAAAATTAAGTTGCAGGTCATGTTATTTCATTATCATTTCTAGAGGACATGATTCCCACCTTCCTCAAGCCTTAGCCCACATTACTCCAAGTTTCACTGAACTAGCACTCAGGTACTAAGCCATAGGAGTGGCAAAGCCACCTCTTGGTAAGTAAATCTAGTGTTGTTTTGTAACACAAGGAAATCCCTTCTAAAAAAAAAAAATCACATTTACAAATAATTGTTCTGAACCAGGCTTGCACACTTTTCATTCATTTACAACCTTCATCTTTAAACAAGTTAGTAACATATCTATCCTTCATCACTGCAATAGCTACCATGAGCAGATTCAGCAACTTATTTCTTTAAACTTCACAATTTAAGATCCAGAACTAAAACCACCAAACACGACAAATGGTCTAAAAAATCAATACTGCTCACATAAGCCACCTCTTTTACTTAAAATGCAAATCAGGCACTACCAAAACCACATTAATACTTTATTTAAAAATGAAAGATTTAACTGACTTAATGGCTTGTTAATCAGTCTGTGCTCAGCATTTAAATCTCACTGCCCTTACAGGGCAAGAGCATTCAGGTCAAGTCAAAAAAGCAGCACATAGGAGTAACAGATGGTAAAAAAAAAAAAGCTTCCTATGGCCATATCTAGCGACAGAGGAGCACCACCGCTGCAGTGACTGATCACCACTCCTTGTGGGGACAAAACCATTTCATTACACATTCATGCAGAATCACCAATAACTAGATAAACGTAGTATACTAATGTTGTTTTGAAAGGCTGGGGAAAAGTTATTTTAAAAGGCTTTATCTATTCAAGGATTAGATGCTGAGTTTGAGGGACTTTGATGTCAAAAGGAAGAAATTAAAGTTCTGAGTCCCCAGATACCACTGTTTACAAAAGTGGTATGCTGCACCAACTCACTACATCCATCTATAGAAATATACAGACATATCTATGTATCTATTTATATAGATGTAGACAGATACAGACGTATAATCTCACTTGCACAGAAAAACATACCTTATACTCCAACATGCTCTTACAGGCTGCAGGAGTTTGGAGTTGACACAAATTCATGCTTAACTTACTGAGCACTTAAAAAGATACCAAGAGTAACAGCTTTGAGGCTGTAGAAAACACTATCTGCTCTCACTGAATGTCCTCACTTTAAAAACAGTCATCTGCATCCTTAACCCGACCTCCTTATAATGAGAGGAATAGCTTCCCCTGGAATCCTTGTAGAACTCGTTACCTTAGTCTGCTTTCTGCATGCAATCACATTAGTTGCTTTACTCTGAACTTATTTTAGGTTTTAGCTTTCATTTTAAAGGTCAGTATGAGCATCTAGTGGTATGAAGCAGCTCTTAAAATTTATTTAAAGACATCAGAATTTAATTCACATTTCTTTCATTCTTCAGTGTAAAAAAAAAATTCAGAAGTGTTATTCAACTACAGATCCCTTTGTAACCTGATATATACATATTTGTGTGCATATATATATGCACACACACCCCCAGATAATATTCATGGATTCAAAAGGTACTATTTTGATTTCTTCTATATAAAAGAGCATAAAATTTTTATATAAGACACTAATCACATTTCTTTCATTCTTCAGTGTAAAAAAAAAATTCAGAAGTGTTATTCAACTACAGATCCCTTTGTAACCTGATATATACATATTTGTGTGCATATATATATGCACACACACCCCCAGATAATATTCATGGATTCAAAAGGTACTATTTTGATTTCTTCTATATAAAAGAGCATAAAATTTTTATATAAGACACTAAAAAAGATATTTAATTCCTTTACCTGTAAGAATGCTTTAATTTATCAAAAGGCTAACACAAACTCACAGCTGAAGCTGCCACTAACAGCAGAGGAAAAAAAATAGACCTTTAAATGTTTAACTTAAAAAAATATTTTTCTACTATCTTTACAGGAGGAAGACACTAACACAAACCCAGTCAAAAAAATAAGGTCAGTATGCTAAATTAGACACGAACTAGGCAACAAGGGCAGAGGGCTTATTAAAAGTAGGTGGTCTTCACTAGCAAAGCTTCACACCACTCACAAGTACAAATTACCCCTTTTTAAAAAACCTCAAGCTATGGTAAAAAAACCACAGGGTAGAATCCCCCGTCTTTGAAGATAATTACTTTTGTGTCATGTTAAGAAGAAACAAAAACATTGTATCATATATTATACTGTACTTTATCTATAGGTTTCAAAACTCCACCTTAGTAGGATTTTTGTCTTAACAAAATCCTTGTATGACAGCCTACGCTTAAGTCAGAATTTTGAGAGGACAATTTTCACCTCTGCCTTACAAATCAAATTAATTAACATTTGTACTGAAATACCATCCATGGGTCTCACTTAAGAAGCAAAGTTGCCTTCTTGGCATCGACAGAAAAAGTGGAAAAAATGACATCCCGAATTATTTTATACAGACTGAACTGAGGTTTAGATTTGAGGGGGAGGTGGAAACAGCATTCATAGCATGTCAGTATAATTCTAGGTTAAAAGGTAAATTCCTGTATTTTGATACAGGTCAAGACTTTAAGTATCAAGATTAGTGTACTTCACAAATTAGGTTATGGATCACATTGAAAGCAATGAATTTTCCAGGTTTATCTAACCTGCAAGGACTCCCTGATGGGG
>NW_009620570.1:36740-47416 GCF_000690535.1 Cariama cristata | reverse complement strand
AGGGCAGGGGGAAGTTTGCTAAGTAAATAAAATCGCTTAATTTCTGGCACAATGAAAGAGGAAACACAGGAGCAAAGAACAGGGAAAGAAATATGGAACTCCAGTAGTTTCATTGTATTTGCTTTTAGCTAGAGCAGAAAAAAGTTCCTTTAGGCAACAGGAACACCTGCCTTGCAGAAAGCCAGTCACTACATGATTTACTCCAATGCAGTCCACATAAAAAAAAGTTCCAAGAAGGAATGTCCTGAGAATAACTGAATATCCCACGCCAATCACACTGGTAAGACTATTCACTGAACCAAGGCCTTATACAATGTGCTTCTCAAATATCTCCAAACTGTAATTCTGCAGTCTCTGCAAAGCAACAAATATGAACAGCTAGTCAAGTCATAACATCTTGCACATACTTCAGTATTTATGTAAAGACAGAAAGGCGAGTTTCTTTATAAAGTACACTGAATCACAGAGCAAGCCAGATTTTGAAGCAGTAGGCGCTCCAAGAGGGACACAGAACAGATGGTAGTTCAGGGTGACAAAATGTAGCAATACAAACCATTCACTGCTTAAATGTAAAGGCAAGCGAAGATCCTCGATCCATCTCATCCATTCATACATTGCGTTAAAGCCCTCAGAAAAATGTTTAACTTGCAAAGTTGTAAGAAATGGGCAAGGAGCATAGCCTTTTCTATCATTAAAATATTGCCACCAAGATGACAATTTTAAAAAGGTCTTTGAAGGAGGCAGAAAATTAAACAATAGCTTACGTTCAATACAAGCAGGAATTTGGGTGTTAACATTACCTGGAGAGACAAGCAAAACACCCTGCAGCTGAAGCACTGCCACACTGGAAGCACTGGTTTGACTGCTAGCCATGGAAATACGTTCAAGTCTTCCAAGTGATACGCATTTTTGGAGAACAATGTGAGGACTGACACAGGGACAAAAGTCTCCTTGATTTTTCGTGAACATTTATTCTCTGAACAGATGTAGTATTACTGTTCGTCTTTCTCATTTGCAAAACTGCTTTATTAAAAAAACAGTTCTGAGCTAGTTAAAAAGGAAGTATTACAGAGACCTGACTACTGTATTCTTTTAACAGGACAGATGGGAAAAGTCTCCAAAGCAGATGCAAGTATAGGGAAGAATAGCTTAAAAAAATTATGATAAAATTTAGCATTAATACAAGGGAAAAGATACTTAAAAGATACCACCCATGCAAGTATAAAGGGCACAAAAATGTCAATACAGAAGTCATTTCTTGGAACACTCCTCAGCATAATACATAACAGAAGCAAGCATTATTGTTCCCCAAAATACTAAAAGAAAATAATTTCATCGGATGCTTTGTAAATAGTTTTTAAAAGTTCAGAGACCAAGTAGGCAATGTATGAAAAACATTAGTTGCGTTCTAGGATACTACAGAGGTAAAACTGCAAAGAGATTAATACATGAAAAACTAAGAAGTTTGTTATAGCATATTCTCATTTTTACAACTACTCTTTATTTATTAGGAAAGGAACTAATATAAGTTCTTTCTGTGAATGTCCCTAACAATTTTTTTAACCTATTTCTAATTTCAACCAGATCCAGAAGGTTACAGCTTCCAAAGATATACATGCTCTTAAAAAGTTACGTAAAAATAAATGGACAAGTCCAGGACCCCTTCTAAGTCATCCCTACTTTCCCCTTCAAAATAAAGCTGCAGCATTAACTCAACTGTTTAAGACACCATTAGGTGATAAACATAACCAGTGCCCAAGGCATAATAAAGGCTCAAATCAGCACTTACACTTCATTAGACACCAGAGAACCTAACCACACAAGCTACAAATCTATAGTCCAGACTTTACTAGTGTCATTGCTTATTGGGGGGGAAGCTTAGCTGCTCCAAGTGATTTTCTGTCAAGTCTACTGCTTGTTAAGGGAGAGCTTCTACATCAGCTGGCTGCTTGTTATTCCAATTCCTGCGCTGTTCCAGTATCTGACTCAGCCTCCACTTCTCTGCAGTCCTGAAGCCACCCAGGAACATCCCTTCTGTACACAGCAACTGTGCTGAAGTCAGCTGTTCTTCATTTACTCTTATGTGCTTCAGCTTGATTTCATCTCTCCATTGTTTATACACGTACTCAAAAGATTTTGCAAATTAATTTTTCATGCTTTCTCATCTAATGCAAAGTACTACCACAGATCAGGAAGACATTTTAGAAAGTATCTCAGGTTTTACTATTCTGAGAAGTTCTAAACACATGCCAGCACCAGATGTATCAAAATTCCCCTGAAACACCTGAAAAGATAAGGATGCTTTCCCAAGTCACAGCCTATGTGTGTTCAAGGTAATTTCCACCACTTCTCACAGATTCATGTTTCACATTCACATACTACTTCACTTATACTCCACATTAAACATTATTTCCTAGCCTTCCATAATACCCTCCCTCACGAGTAAATGCCAAGATACACATCTGTGGGACAACATAACAAATGAGAACAGAATTAAGCTCCTACTTCAAGGAGCTGAGATTTCCTGATTTTATGCCTTAAGCCTTCCCCTAGCCACAGAGGACCAACCTTTGGAAAAAACAAGTAGGAATCTGTTATTTGTCAGTAATTTCTGCAAAATGACATGTCCAAAAAAGTCTTTCCATTCTTCCTGTAGCCCCACACAAAGAGTACAGAATGCTGTATTTTACCTTGCATTTTTACAAGTGTTTCCTATCAACAAGAAGCAAAGCGTTTGCAAGCTCATGCTGTCTAGGTAGTTAAACCAATTTTAATCAAGGTAACATACAGAAGAAAGTGCATAAGCTGCACAAAATTTAATACTGGTAAAAATATGATGAAAACTACAAAAATATGCTGATCTACCATTTAACCTACGGCTTCTCTATAGCTTTGTTTGACAAGTCTCTTAATTTTTCACCAAAAAAGCTAAAATCAAACAGAGACACAGTTAATTTCACTATATGCCATGCCAATAATTCTAATGATTACTTAAAAGTGATACTAATTTCTAAAGAGTGCCTTTCCTGAATAGCAGTTTACATTTGCTGGCAATCTTTCTGCATTAATATTATCGCCATTTTGACGTGGGCTCCAAATGAGTTAATTCCATCCGATGAATAAACCTCAGTTCCAGTCAGCACAAAGCTAGTTTTGGGGAAATCTATCTAAATCACATTTCAAACTTCGAAAGTCAATTACGATCACATTAAATATATTTATAATCATGAAAGTTTCATTTTTTTTCAAATGCTATTTACTTCAGAATTACAGATGACATCTTTATTTTAATTTGGCAAGACGGGGTCAGGCACTGGTAAGGTTGAAACTGTCGAAGTAGTTACTAAGAAAACCACCCCAAACCATATGCCTCTCTAACTGCACAATGTCTTATAACTGTCCATCAGGATAAATAAAATTATTTTGCCCCCATAAAAGTGATACCCACTTATGCAAGATAGATTTCTTCACTTACTGTTCTGTAACAAAAGCTTAAACCCCACACATTTTCCTGACTTCCACTTGATCAGTACACAGAAAAAGGAAGAATCACCAGTTTCCACCAGGGAGAGACAAAGGAAAATCATCCATTTGTGAGAGTGGATCAAGGAAATGAAACAATATAGGACAGTTTCAGAAAGGTAATTCTGTATTTTCCAAAAAAAATTATCAAGCAATCAGGGAAGCATCAGTGTCATCAGTAAAAGAAACACAAACTTAATACGGTCTTCAAAACCATTTTTTATATAGTTAATTCATCATGCCTTCCATGCCATTTAGACAACCCAGCTTAAGTAACAAAACCCAACAACTCCTGAAACAACCCACCAACTCACCTCATGTTGCTGATACCAACTTATGGACCTGGCTTAGGAGCTGTGCAGCCGCGAATTCTTCATGAAGTCCATGCAAGAAACAAAACTGGAAGGGTTCAACCATTTGTTACCATTGCTTTCAGAGAATGCCTTTTTCCAGTTTTCAATTAAAAACATTTTTCTAAACTAACCCCTAAAATCACATTCATTCTTTCAGAAATCAGTAACGCAGAGGTCTGGGGCAAATCAAGGTATCAATCTACTTTCCTCAATTTAAAAAAAAAAAGTTGAAAAAGTCTTTTTTTCACTACTACCTGCTCAAATCCCAAGGCCCTGCAATGGAGAAATGAAATCCAACTTACAGCATATCACTGCTGATAGAACCATTCTGGCTTTCAGAAGTTCACAGAAAACTGATGTTTTGTTACCCATCTCCCTCACTGTAAAGCAAGGGAACATAAACACCCTAGAACCTACGCTCTTTATTCTCATTTTCTCATTTATAAAATAATTTTCTGTTTTACAAAAGGAACACATTTCTTGATTCATTTCCCTTCCTTAAACTACTCCAGTTGACAAAGCATCTCTCACACAAATGACAGGTTTAGCTCTGGCTGAAGTAGCAACGTTAGCAAGCTTTTCCCCCCAAACTTCCCCATCTTTACAAATTACTTTCTCACTCTCAAAGCATCCCATAACAGAGAAAGAGTTGCAACATAAGCCACAGTGGGTGGATAGAAGGTGGAAAGAAGAAAGCAAATCTTTCAGCTTAAACAAGATAGCTCTTCTGGGACAGGAAAAAAAGAGCTGTCAACAGCCAGGATTTTATTGACTGGCTATGAAACAATTAGGAAGAGCTGGCACCTGGTCAAGAAGATGTAAATGATTACAGGAAGTGAGTTAGGTAGCTCAAACACTTAAGGAATCTTAAAGGGAATAGAAAGAGGAAAAATAGGAACGCTGTAAGTCTATTTTATGAAATTCTGTTAGTACTGGGGATTAAAAACCTCTAAAATCGTACAGTGTTTTTCCATGATTCCTGGCATTCTGGAGTCAGTCAGAAGAGTCACTCGATACTCACACAATTATGTTAAGTACAATATAAACAAGAAAATGGTTTTAGACAACTTTATTATTTAATAACACAAAGGCAGGAGTTATTGCTCTAAAGATGTATCAAGAACCCAAGATTACAGCTGCAAAACTCAGAGCATGATAGTAATACGCTAACACAATGCTGATAGACAAGTATCAAAATACTGACTGTAGAATAGCAACAGGTTTTTTGGTTTGGGGTTTTTTTTTTGCTTTTATTTTTTTTAATTGTGACTATGGGGAGGAGTAAAGTCATTTTAGCAACTGAGACAATTAACATTAGAAACAGTTCTCAGTGCCCCTGTTATTTTACTATAGGCATTTAGTGTTCATAAGCATTTGATGGTCTTAAATTTACCTTATACTACAGAACAAATTACCAAAAACTGTGGCTGAGGCAACTATACCCATTAAGGAACACACAAAAGATACCAAACCTTAAATGGACTAGAAGTTAGAAAAATAGGTATTTTCAACTAAAAGCACTGCTGGCACCGATCTCTAGTCACAGATGTTAGTATTTATTTCTGAGACTCACAGATCTTCAGCTTATAACTTCTAGATTACTCCTGTTTGGCACACAATTCAGATCTATACCTGTAACAACTACTCAAGTTTAAGGTCACCACATACATATTTCCACATATTAAAAGAAAAAAGTATTGAATTTGATACATTAAATAGAGTTAAACTGATTTCTTTAAAGTTCAAAGTTCACAAGAGTTACTGTGGTTGCATAGTTTAACACATGCATCTGTATCAGTTTTCTAAAAATATCAGGTTATAAATTTAGCATTTTACTCAATAACCACAGAAGCAGCAAGACAAAGAAGTTTGATATTCACAGCAAAAAGAGGATATTAAAAAGCCATACAGCAGAGAGCCAAATTTTAGAAAGTCCAGTGAAAATGGCTCACTACATAAGTATGTACTTAAACAGCACCATCTGAACAATTATTTTTAGAACGTACTAAGAAGGCAGTGCATTCCAGCATAGAAAGAAGTCACAACTGCCATGAAGCAGTAGCCTCAGGGCTACATTCAGACTGTTCAACAATTTAAATACACTAGTGAATTTAATGAAAGATCTAGGCATTAGTTAAAAAACAATGTTTTGTGGTAACTGATTTAAGGAATTAATTGGATTCAAGCACAAGCATCTGACTAGTTTGCTCTAACTGCCAGAAGCAGAAAACAGGAAAATAAAAGTGCTCTCTACTTAGTGCCAGAGGGTCCAGTTCACCCTCCTGCCACCCCTTCTCACGCTCAGCTTCAGAACAAAGCTTTCCCCTTTCCTAATCTGAACATTAAAAGTAAGTCCTATTCTTCAAAACTAATTTCCTATAACGAAAAGAACAAAAATACACGGGTATGCGTGTGTGTTGTTCACTACCGCCAAACGCACGGTTTTTATTTGAGCTCTCCCAAGACCTTTAATTAAGTTTGACTACAGAATCCCTTAGGGGGAAAACAATTAAAAGCTTCCTGCTTTCTAATAAATAACTTCTCACTCTTGAAGAAATATCTAAGTTTGTCCACTTTCACAGCTCTCAACACTTCCAACATACCTTTTCTCAACACAAAACCACAGGAAACCACAAAAGATGCAGTACTTCCCATATTGCCCATTGTGACATTTTTGGCTCCAATTTAAGTAAACTTGGAGAGGTAGAAGCCTAATTAAATATCATTTTCACAAGAAGTTTTATTAATATTATTTCTCATCATTTAAATGGACTAATAAGTAGAAAAGGCTTTACAGATTTAACAGTCTGAACCACAGCAGAACCCTGTTTCACAGATTCCTGTGGCATCTCCTATGCAGGGGACAGCAAGATCTGATCACATCATTAGACCTGTAAACTCTTAAGCTTGGATTCATTGACTTGATCTTCAGATAGGAAGATGCCAGGTTTAGGTTTTATAAAAGACACCTTTATGACATTGTTACAAAGGACCATGGGAGGCCAAACAAACTTCCTAAAGAATGATGCATTAGAAGTAATTTTCTGCCTAGGCCTCCATTTCTAGGGCAGCTCTGTGTGATGGAAAAAGGAGTCATTTCTTTCCCAATCCCATTTTTGTAGGAGATCCTGCTTAAGGAAGGCCAAGATCCAAACCCAGTCATCTTCCAGCAACATAAATGGCTCTCAAGATCTTCTGCTGAAGGCTTGTGATGCAGTATAAAGGTTAGAAGGTGTCCTGAAGCAATTTGGAGGGAACGAAGAGGGAGAGAAGAGTCACAAGATGCACCAAAGTAATAATGCACGTAACACAGTTCCAAATGACTTCAACTCAGCATGAAAGAGGAACTGGCAACATCTCCTTAGAATTTCACTGTCAGTTTTCAAGTGATTCCTTTTGCTAAACATCAAAAGGAAATTTAGAATAAAATTCCTGTGCCAGCAATGACATAGCTGGAGAAAGAAAGGTCTGACTGCGGGCTACCAATGTCTGCAAGGAAGAGGCTGTTGCCCTGCACAGTGTGAAGCGAGAAAGGCAGAATTTACCTGAGCTGATTCTACTGATTCCCCCTTCACTGGGCCTGAGGGATTGCTGATCTTGGGGGTTAGTAGCACATCCCTTTAATCAGGGTGTTCCAGTCTATTTCCTTCACATGGACAAAGAAACAGGACTTAGCAAAACCAGCAGCCACAGGCTCCTCTGAAGGAAGAATGTATTTACACGTTTAGAACTGGGGAACGTTTTCAGTGCTGGGAATAAAGTCAGATTTCAAAGCCATTTGGCAGCCTCCATCTTATTGCACCTTCAAACCTAGTACTGGTGTAAAGAGACAGGGAGGAGATGAAAATTGTGTGGCTATGGGCCATATACAATCACTGGCTTTACCTTGGCCCCAGCCATCACTTTCTGCTCTTGACTTAGTTTCCTGTCTAGAAAAGGGTCAGACGAAGAATGTCATTAGTGCTTCAAAGAACTGAAGTACAAATACGACCCATGGACAGGAAGCTTACACAGAGGCATAAAAAACAATCTTTCCAAGTGCCTAGGATACTTTTTTCTCCTCTCTCTCCCCCACATTTTTTCTTTAAACTGCTCACGCTTTTTCACTCTCTCAGCCTAGAGAAGTGGAAGACAACATCAACAAAAAAAAGCACAGAGAAACAGCATAAATCCCATCCTTCACACCTGAGTGGATGGCAGTTCAAAGGGGCCCTACCTACCTGCAACCCTGTTGTTTGCTTCAAGAACTCTGTTTGCCCAAGGAAAAAGAGACGAGCAAATCCTGGAAGCAGATCCTTCCCCAAAGGAAGTTTCTTTCTGAGTCTGCAACCTGGAGCTTTTGCTTGAGACTCAGTCCTCTGAGCGGATTCTTTCTTCAAACTCTCACACTGGTTCTTTACTTTTGTGGGCAGATGTAAAAAGAATGAAGCCGTAGGCTGAGGCAGGGACTCCATACTTCCAGGATAGGGAGGCAGAAAGACTGGAGGGGAAGGAAAAGTGCTAGTTGGTAACTTCTTGAATAATGATTTGCATTCCCTCATTTTTCTGCCACACAGAGACATACACATAGTCACTGCAATAGGGGAGGATGACAAGAGATGAGTACCAGACATGCAGTTTTTTCATGCTCTGATGCCAAAAAAACAAAAACCCCCAAAGTGTTGAGCTGTGAACTTTCAAGACTTTTCAGACATCTGCCAATAGATGAGATTGATCATAAGATGTTTTGTCCAGAAAGTTCTCTCAGTTTGTTACAAGTAGATGGGGTGGGTAGGGCTGGGGGGTGGAATTTAAGCGCTCATTTCTTGGGAAAAAAATTCCAAATCTCTCCTCTGTTCACTTTTTCTCAAGTTAATTAAAAATGGCATCTATTGCAATGCAGTGAACGTCTCCCCATAATCTCTAAGAAGAAATGATCATACTTACCTGAATGTTCCTCTCACCAATGAGTTCCTAACCCCATCCCCAACTCCTCTGTAAAGGCCTTACTTCAATCTCAAGTCTTCTACTCTATTCACAAAATCAGATTGATCAAACACTGACAGCAATTGTGAAAACCTCTAAGTTAATCCAGGCACATTATCATTGCTACAGAAGCTAAGAATCTACCCAAGTTCCTGAATCAGGCTTCTGAATTTCTAGAATATTCCTTGTTTTTCCTGAAAACCTAGATGTGCTAGCAGTTAATTGACATTATTTGAACAACAAAACTACAACACAAAAGAGAGCTGAAATTTTCTTCTTTACAAATCCTGAAAGCTGATAGACCCCTGTGAAATTTTAAAAGTAGCATGGATCCAACATGCAACAAAACAGAACTAGAAGTTACTGGACTTGAAACACAATGATATTCATGGCTGCTCATGTCTGTGTTTACTGGTTATTATCCATTGCAATACCTTTTGTACAGCAGCAACAGTGGCTGGTATTTGCACGTAGTGTAGCCGTTGAACTGTGTGTCTCAGATGAGACACCCTCATTTTACCTGCAGTGCTCAAGACACCAGATAGAGTATGACCCAATAGTTAACCAAGAAGGTATGCTACTCATTATGTTTGATGCAATTTCACTTAATTCATTTTGGGGCAATTTTGGTAGTGTTCTTTCATCCACTCCTTTAGAGCACACACCTAAACAAAACAGCTTTATATGGTTAGGTGTCTCATATGTCCTTCAACTATAAGCTTTGCCCTCCTCAAACAAACTTCCCTTGACTGTGCTCCAAATAATAAAAGCAGAAGTTGGGAAAAAAGCTATGTTTTGTCCTTAACACCACAGCAGTAATACATTTTTAAAAAGGCATCTTTAATTTTTGCAGTTAGAGTAGCAGACAGGAAAATTTTTTTATTTTTTTTTTAAACAGGTAACAGATAAAGCCATCAAGGACAGAACCTGATATCCTACAGTACTTAAAAGGGAAAAAATCAGCAAGTTTCTTCCAGAGAAACTGCTTGGGCATGCAGAAAGATAACTCTGTTTCTTGGTTCCTCTGTGGACACTGAATATGGTGATAGTATCTTAATCTAAGGTTTTGCTCTAAATAGCAAGACTGTTTCATAAAAATAATAGGATAAATTGTCTTTTAGTGGAATTTCTCAACAACATGACACCAAGATGTGTTCCTATACCTTTCAACTTGACAAAACATTGCCTTTTTGATCATTTCAGATCAACTTTCAAAGGTCAGAGTGTCAGGTTCAGTCTTTTTATCCCACATGCATGTTTCTGTGAAACGTCTTTCTGTTTGGAAAGAATAACCGACCAACACACACATAAACGTACTTGGCCAATGTGTCTCCAGGATGACATTTATACTCTCCTCTTCCAGTAAGGTAGAGGATAAAAGATAAAAATGATAGAAGAGAAAATATAATAAACAGAACATGTTCAATGCAAATTTCTACTGCTCTGTACTTGCTAGCTCAGAAACTATCACAAAAGCACAGTATAATTAAAAAGCACATTCCTTCTTAAGATTCCCATGTAAACAGAAGGTTCTTTTTTACTTTTATCTTGCAATACCTTGAATTTCAGGAACTTTTCAAGTTGCTAATACTTGTTACTTACAATTCATAACTACAATGCCAGATATAGCATTATAGGCTTAATTTCAGGTGATGTATTGAAGCCTACAAAGACTACAAACACTTCCAAAGTCAGTATTCTTTCCCAGCTCAAAGCAATAGAAGGTATCAGAGCACATCCCCAAATGAAGCAGCATGACCCAGCTTATCGCAGGTTCCTTTCAAACAGGAATCAGCCTAAGGCCTCCGTAATATCAAGATAAGGCTGCCTTTGAGA
>NW_009620570.1:32050-36709 GCF_000690535.1 Cariama cristata | reverse complement strand
CTCTTTCACCAGGGAAAGATCCCATTCACTGGAAAAACACTCCAGATCCCCTTCAATATATTGCACAATATGAAATCACCTATTGAAGTTTCAGGGGTGTAGCAGAGAGGATTATTTGGTCTTACTCTATTCATGTAGCAGTTCAGTAGAAGAGACAAAGATCCAATGTAAAAACTCGGGAAAAAAAAAAGCATTTATGAGGACTTTGTTCATTGGTGTTTTCCTCATGGAAATAGGTGAACAACAAAACAGCTTCTGGAAGATCAATCTGAAACATGCTGTTGGGAATAACTTGTTTTTAAATTCCTTTCCTTACATCAAGGTCATACTATCTCTCCTTTTCCAATAAAGGGAGAGCCCTTTACTTCTAATTTTTATCCTTTCATACATCTTTCTTCCCTTGAACAGACTTGTCTTGAAATCTAAAGAATAAATGGGGCTGGCAGTTTTTGTGTTCTAGCTATCAAAAATACTACCCTGATTTGATTCCTACATACAGATATGTATTTCAGGCTGAAACAACTACATCTCTCTGCATCTTGAGATGAGAAGTGCTAATAAATACTCCTTTGCTCTTCTTAAGATTTAAAAGAATGGAAAAGAAGTCTAGAATAGACTATCCAAAGTACCTGAATCCCTCTTACAGGGATTTTGGGAGAGGTTTTCTGCTGCCTCACATCAGTCATCAGAAGTGATTCACCCTACTGAGATGGGATGTTAAGGCCGCTTAAGGAGTTGAATAGACAACAGCTCTTCTCAGTCACTGCACCGTAGGAGTCTGCTGATTTACCTCAAGTGCAGGCTGTGATAGGATCCTTCTAGTTGGAGCAGGAAGAAATTACGGCTGTGATGACACAAGAACAACGTATGTTGATGATCTTCAGATATAGATGAAGTCAGGAAAGGCACTGGTAGTTCTGTTTGTGAGCATACAGAAGACGGCAAGAAATCCTATAATCAATGTTCTCATCTCCTTCGGGAAAAGAAAGGAATCTCTGCAATGCCTTTCCATAGCTACCTAACTGTTGATAGGTATTTTGGGAGGAAAACTCCCTTTAGTGCTTTCTTCAACCTTCCTTCTCTACGTGACAGGTTTCACTGCCACTCACTAATCCAAAAGCCAGTGAAGAGTGATCCCCATTTTTCTGCATCAGTGAGCAGAAGCTCAATAGCCACTAAAGACAAGTTTAAACAACTGAGTAAATTCTACAGAATACCATCTGCAAAATAAGCAAAAAAATGAATCTTATGTATTTGGTAAGTGGTATAGACTATAAGCAACAATATTTTTATTTCTAATACCCCAGCTCCAACAACTGCAGGATGCAAGTGAAAGAACATGGAAACAAAATGCAAACTGCCACACCTAACTCAAATTACCTGCAGCTAGATCAACTATTTCTCAACCCTCAAACTGAAATTTTAAAGCATCATGCAATTATTTGAGATTTAAAGTGCAACTAGCCATATGGAGTATTTGCGGTTCCTAAAAATGAAACTTGTTCTAGGATAAGTAGTTGTTGCCCTGCTGCCATTAGTCATATCTCTAGAAATAGGTGCAGGCTGCAAACCCATTGCAGGATCTATGCACCAGCATCCAGTCGAACTGTTATTAAAAATAAACATTACAACAACAAAAAATTTTAGTAAAGCATCTTTCTCCTGGAAGCTAGCACCAACATGATATGCATATTAAACTATCAACAGGAGTGATGTAAGGCTGTTTAAATTCCAAGCTACTGACACTATGAAAAAAATACTGATTTCCCAGAACTTCCTTGTTTCATTTTTTTTTTGTGGGGAAGGGGAGGAGGGGACTTGACAGGAGAGAAGGGGAAAACTCATTGAGCATTACAACTATACCAGATAATGTTATCAAGTCCCAAGAAGGAGAAAAGGCAGCAAAAACACTGATCAAAGTGTTGATTTCAAAACATTAAGTGTCATGCAACCCATCATTAAAAGCTAAACTTGCAGAAAAATAGAATGGTAGGAATCTTGACTTTCTGAATTTCAGATTTGTTTTAAAGCATTTGGCCTCTGTCCAGAAACATTTTTCAAAGGCCTACTAAAAACCAGAAAGGGCCACAGCATTGTCTAGATTATCAGACAAGGCATCAGACAACACCTACTCAAGACTGGCGGCGTAGGTACCAATCCCTGAAAGCCCCTTCCTATTGCCAGTTTAGGAGTGGTAAAAAGCTACAGCTTTTCTGAATTCTGCATGACAGAGAATTCTAAAATTGTATATAGCTGTCACAGCAACACACATTTGAGAAACACAGCCAGTATTTCTCGGCACATATGTAACAGCAGGAAAACGGTAGGGGTATAAAATTGAACAATTGCTTGCTTATAGAAAATACAACCTTTTAAAAATAATTCTCATTAATAGATGCAGCAATTTTATAAAATTAAAGAAACAGGTATTAAATGATGTCATGATTTTTTTTTCATTTTTAAAACTTTACATTGCAAGAGTATTTTTAAATGTCTTTATTAACATGCTTTTTGTTTCTTGTCAGCTTTGTATGCCAAGTACAGTTGAGAGTAAGCCTTTTTTTGGCCTAACTAAACCACATTTTAAATCAGATTAACAGACTTTACTGGCATTAATATACATTTCTGTCAAAGACAGACCTTCATTCAGCCTTAGGGAAATTCTATGCTTCTAGGCAGAGTGCATGAGGCAATAATAAAAAAAAATAAAAATCAGTGTTTAAGACATCATATGATGCCAGCTTGTTCACCATTTCACTCCTTAAGCAAGCCAGCTATAGCAACAAAGGTTTCAGTATTTATGTATACCTTGAACATACTGGAAGAAATTATATAAAATCTGTAACTTCTTAATATTAACAGTGTCTTTGCACTTTCCTTTTTAGCTCTTAATACATGGCTTGCTTGATTTAATTTGACTCCATTTACACACAATTAGCTTACATAAATTTCTTACAGAATGTTTTGGTTTTTTTAAAGCACTATTTTTCTTACTGAGTTCTCAATTGTCACATAACTCCTACACTTCTCTGGTCAGGGTCTTTCAGCCAGTCTAGCTGCAGAACTTGGAAGCTGAAATACTACACAAACAATGTTAAGGGAAATTATTCCAGTACTGTTCAACAGCCACACTGGACTTGATGCCTGTGATTTTGGGGTTTTTTTTCGGGGGTGGGGTGAGGTCCAAACTGAATTTTCAGGTGAGAATAGCTGAAGGTTTTTCTATGAACATATTGACCCTTGATCATCTCCTTCCTGACTTTCCTCCGGTGTCTAGGATCTCTGGAGAACTCAAATACAGCAGAAATGCCTCTTTCATGCAGTATTTACTCAAATACATACATTTAATGGATTAATGTCAGTAAAGGGCAACATGGATGCACTGGAAAATAAAAGCTAAACAAATGAGTTGCCTTTTTAAAGTCAGAAGTTTTAAGAAGTTCTACTTTGGAAAGTACTCAAAACATCCATCTCAGAATGGAGCACTGATTATTTTACTTTCCGTATCAAATACTAATTTCTACATCTTTTACGTTAAAAGAACTTCCCAACTCTAAAGCTTACAAATTTAGCATGCAATCTGACCAACAGGCTTGATCCTTTCCTTATTTTCAGCAGCAGTAAGAACTCTTACTACAAAACTCAGTCCAGTTTTGGCTATACTGTTAGTGCTGAGACACAAACTGATGTCAAATGCCATTGTAAGCTGTGTTAGTTCTCCAGCACTAAGAAGTGTGTGATGTAACTAAGGCTTATTTTTGTCTAACACGAGCTGGTGACAGTGGAAACAAAAACGAATTTAGAGTCATGACTTGCAAATGAAGTGCAAGCACACCATGATAACTCTGCAATATATAGTCTGACTCTTAGGTTCAAGATTCAAATTTTAAGTCTCATGTGCAGTCAGTTATGTTTTAGATCAGAATTACACTTTTTATTTCTGCCTAGTAGATGTTAACAGTACGTGAAAAATGCATTCTAGATTATCTTGTACTGCTACCACCACACAAAACATGCTGTCTTTAATTAGCTAATTAAATGTTTTCTGAAGATTTGCTGACTGAATTTTTGTGATTGCACTAGTGCCTCAAATTCACCCATATTTTAATATCAAATTAAAATTCAGTCATTCTCTGAAATATGACTTGGAATAAAACCACCACAAGTTTTACAATGAAAATGTTCATAAGTCAGCTGAGGCAAAGGCCATTTGAAATGTATCATTTAGCTCTGTTTAAGTAAAACTGTTTGCATTGAGTTGTCCCTGTATCTTCTCTCCATGCAAGCACCTTCACACCTACCTGCTTTGATCAGCCAGAACTCCCAGCTTTTGCACTAGACACAATTAACTTTGGCAGTGCCTCTTCACAGGCATACCAGTGTGCAGTGTTTGACTGTCATTCTGTATCTGTTGAAATATTAGCACTTGGTTTAGGTTGCATGCAAGAAGAAAAAAAACAAACAGCATCAAGTCATACATTAAAAAATACATATGTAAACACATAAAGATTATTTCTAGCTAGGCTTACTGCTTTCACAAAATTATCCAGAACAGGGAAAAAAACCAGACATCAAACATCCACACCAAAATAGAAACTTACCCCACTGACTGATCTGGGTTGGAGAGTGTTTAACCATACACCAAATCTCACAGGACAC
>NW_009620570.1:28655-31973 GCF_000690535.1 Cariama cristata | reverse complement strand
TTATTTGAGTCAAGATTTCATTGACAAAAATAAACACAATCCAGGGCAGATAAAAAAGAGCTTCCCACACGCTCAAGCAAACACGTAAGACACTATAAAGCCTCTTGAAAAAAAAGACCATTTGAATCATTACTGAACACTTCTGTATATGATTAATATCTACAACATGCATAGTTTATTTTGAAGCAAGTTTGCCAATGATATACACCAGAGATATTCTTGACATGACTATCTTCTAGCATGAAATTGGTTGCCTGATATCAGATTCCTGTGCCAGCTTTTCCTCAAAACAGTTGTTATATTTAATACAATGCTTCTGCCTGTAAGTTCCTAAGAACAGCTCTCCTATAAAAGACCAGCAAGGCTCCTTTCCTTCCATCATATTTTCTTTTTAAGGCAAGATTCTAAAATGAGTTTGCAGTAGGACTGAGGGAGATCTGCATTAAAGTTCTCAGGTTTGAGCTGTATATTATATGCAAACTATTGTATTGTCTACTTAATGGCTTTCTAGCTACCAAAGAAAAGTTTAAAAAAGTCTCACAAGCATTCCATGCTACCATTACTTATACATGCAAAAAAGTTCATATTAGAAAACTATCTTACACTCTTAAATTAAGTCAAACTCCATCTTCAAGTTTACTGAAACGTAGAAAAAGGAAAGCATAGTGCATGTGACAAAGCTTGACACAGCCAACAAAGAAAACTGCAACACAGCTGCCTAATAAAGCAAAAGTCCTTCACAGTTGGCATGCGTTCAAAATCCATTCTCTAGAGGCTGTAGAGTTAAGCATTACATTATATAGACTTCAACTGAGAATGTGTCCGTATTTAAGCATAGTTACTCTTCCAAATAGTCAATTCCCCAAGTTTTAAATGATTCTTAATTCAGTTATGTGGATACTAAACTATGAAATCCCCATAAGCATTTTGCAAACTAGACCAGAATTTAATACTGCGTAACTGCTTTTTTCCCCCCTCCTCCTTTTTTTGCTGGACAAGCATTATGTTGAGTATTACTTCATGTATATCATTTTACATGTGAACATCAAGTAATTTTCTATTCTTTTATTTCTTAACTATTTTTATTGTAGACTTCAGTCCAACAGAAAAATTCTTCAAACAGAACTGCCAACTTCATACTTCAAGACACGACTTACTGTAAGAGTCTGCTACTCCCAGCCCAGGCAATCTTTTCATGGCCTTTTTTCAAGTCATCAGGGAATTGCCATTTATTAGTCAAGTTCTTTCATTCCATTTTATAAAATAAAGCATGCGTACATATTTAAGCAGCCTGCATGACAGAAGAATAATATATGGTACCCACCAAAATGCGTTCTAATGGTACTTGCATAGGCAACTGCACAACTTTGTTGGAGAGAAGTTATAGGAAGTATTTGGGTGAGCGCTAAATGGCACACTGCAACACAGCGTTAAAACTGTTTTGGTTTTTTTTGCACATTAATTGAATGCAGGTTTCAGAAATATGGCACATTCAAGCCTATGCTAATCAAAAGTTTGCTTTTCCAGCAACGTATCTTGATACTACGACTCAGTATTTTCATTCATTAAATTTTTTTCTTTTGTACATTTAAAATATGTAAGCAGAAAAAAGGGGTGCAGTAGAAAAACCAAAAGCACTAACAAAATATCATTAGTCTCTCATTTCTACAATCAAGTAATAATTTCTTTTCATACTTACTGCAGTTTGTTACAAAAACATGCAATTAAACATATATTCTGCATTCAAACCTATATGGACTTCCCACCTCCAAAGCAGGGGCAGAGAGCAGTGAGGGGGGAAGGAGTGCATGGAGAAAGGGATACTCCACAACTCCAGTGGAATCACTTGAACACCTGTTAGCAGCACATACATTGGCAGAACATTCTTGAAGAGCCCATAACTTAACCATAACAACCTTGGCCTTTAAGGAAATGAATCATTAACTGGACTGTATAGATCTTTGAGCTGCACAGTATCTACAGCTCTTTAACTGTAGCAAAATCATACTGAGTATAGACTAAAGGATGCAAATATTAAGTTGCAGTTAATTCATCATACAAACAGTGGTAAAAGACATTATTGAGAAAGTGTAAGTAGTTTAAAAGGAAAGTGAAGAGACAAAATGTAAATCTTAACATTCTTGTCACTGCAGGCAACCACTTCATGTCCTTTCCCCATCCATTCCCCAACATACATTAACACAACACATATTCCTTCCCTTTTTATCACTTAAATCAGAGCAAACAGTTATTTTGAGCAGTGTCTTAAATATTAATGTAAAAAAAAGGATGTCTGTTTAGCAGCTAGCAATCAGGGAAGTCGGTATCATCTGACTACCTTGTTTTCCATCTATTGTAAGGCAAATTCAAATGAATGTGTGCTAGTAGTTTACAGCATGAATACATTGTGTAAACAAAGTTAATCTGAGGTAAAAACATGACACTGTGGACAAAAACATCAGGAATCCATCTCCACATGGCCTACTCAAAGTACAGAATTCAATAGCAGGAACCAGAGTTACTAAGAGGAAGCCAAATTCACACAAGTTAACAATCCGTTTCAGAATTGCACCCAACACTAAACACAAAAAACTAGAAGTTATAGCAAAAGAGTGCTCATAGCTGTCAAAATATGGAGACAAGTTTACTGTTATCAGAATTATTCATTCTGTTTAGAAATGACTAAAAGTTACCAGAAATTTATTTAGTTTACATACACAGTTCAAAACTCCATAAACTTGCAAATTTCTAGTCATTACACTTAAATGGTTTGCAGTGATAAACTACTCAGGCTCCACAAGATTCATGTCCATTACACATAGCTCTATCTCAATTTTGATTAGGTCTTCAAAATAAATTAAAAAAAACCCAAAAGAACATGACAAACCAAGTATTTCTGCTGTGTGTTCCCTACGAAACAACTTCTGAAGCCATCGTTCATTTTAAATCCAGTTTGACACCTCAAAGAATAGGAGAGTGTCATGAAAGCAATGGAGTAGATGGGCACAGCCCTGCTTCTGCCTCCACAAGCGCAAGGTGAGGGACGATGGCAAGAGGCACCCCCAACATTACTCATACAACATGAGACCAGCAGCCCAGCCTGGGTTTTTTTAGGCAGTCAGTAAGCCAAAAGAGACAAAAGACAAAATGGAAACTACAGCGTGGAGAGCAGAGGAAAGAGATACAAGAAGTGAAACTTTTGGGGGCAAAGGGAAGAGCAGCATGGCACTAAGAAGAGGGTAATTGCAGTGCCACAGTCAAAGAGACTTCCGATAGAAATCCCTAGAAACCCTACACACAGCGCGCCCCCCCCCCCCC
>NW_009620570.1:324-28624 GCF_000690535.1 Cariama cristata | reverse complement strand
CGCCTTTTTTTTTCTTTTAAAACTCCAGTAGTCCTGGAACTTTTTGTTTGTTTCTCAAATAATAACCAAAAATATCCAGAAGGGAAACAGACTTGAAAATCAAATCTTTTAAGGTTTGTTCCTACATCCTACAGTCCCGGCAGCAGAACCACTGGCTGGAGTGAACTCCACTGACTTGAACACTCTTGCAGCGTTCACTTTCTTCATTTATGAAGCCACTGGCAGGGCTGGAGCCAACGTTACGGATATAATACTTAAACTTCAACATTACCCTGACTATTGCATCAACCACACTGTTTTTAACTACAATTTAGCTTTTCTTTCACCATCTGATGCAAGCCTACAGGGTTTTTTGTTTTGTTTTTAAACACTGCTCAAATGCAGTTTGTTCAACACCACCTTATTTGCCAAATATTTAAGAGCCATTCTAGTATCATACAGTGTCTACTGCTGAGAACATTTATTAAAAGCAGTGATTGCTATGCTTGACAAGAGAGCTGCTAATATTAAAATTTATCCTTCTAAATAATATGCAAAGCCAGCAAAACATTTTTTGTTATTACTTCCATTTTACTACTTTAGACTGTATGAAGGACAGTATCAAAATGTTCAGCACCACTGTGCAAAAAATTTAAAAGGCATCACAGGTACTAAACCCTGAAATCAAAGCTTTTCTAACAGAGGCACACACTAAACAAATAAAAAGCACCACAATTTACAATGGAAATTGTTTAAACCTTGATAATCTGATTTTTCAAAATCAAAGTAGGGGGATTCTCAGAAAGGCAACTTTCAGTCTTCAAAATTTATAACCAATACACATTCTTATTTGTGCTGTATTTCAAAGAGCTTGATCAGTTGAATTCACAGTTTGAAATTTTAATGCAATTTTAAACTTGGAATTTG
The DNA here is from genome assembly GCF_000690535.1 of Cariama cristata. Classification (NCBI taxonomy): domain Eukaryota; kingdom Metazoa; phylum Chordata; class Aves; order Cariamiformes; family Cariamidae; genus Cariama; species Cariama cristata. The sequence goes on along the minus strand of NW_009620570.1, from coordinate 27,718 downwards.
TGCATGCACTTTTTTTTTTTGGATGATCAATGCACACATTAGCACTTACCAAAGCTGGCAATCAAGAATTTAAAAGAAATTAGGCCCTGTCAAGAATATTTTGCAATAGATAAAAGAAGTGTGGGAAAGAACAGTTAATTGCCTGTATTGGGGCAGAAGAACATTAAGTTCCCAGTTTTTAAGCACCCAACATTTTAGAAATCCTTTCCCTTTAACCAACTAAGGCACGGACAAATGTTTTGAAAGCATTCTCCAACTGCAAATGGTTTTGAGTGTCCAATTTGAAGTATCCTTGGCTCAGTTTCAGGAGCATTCTCCTTTGAGACCACCAATACAAGTGTGTTTTAGAAAAACATGAAGTGAGACTAGTCTGTGCTAGAATAAATACCATCCAAGAGACAGCATGAAATAAAGAATCAACTAAAACCAAAGAGGTTTTATTAGAACATGAAGTTGCAATAGAATGGAATGCAACGGATGAGTCAAAAGTACAAGAGAACTATACTGGAAAAAAAAAATAAAAAAATGTTTCTGCCCAATCCTCTGGGCCTAGGGAGGAACAAATGCCCTTCACAATATATTACCTTATTTTTGGTTTACCTAACACAAAACAAAGCTCAAAATATTTCCATAGAAGCAAAACGACATTTATGAAAGGTAGTGCATACTCTTGGAAAGAATTCAACAAAGAAAAAGCTTAGCTAAAATGCTAAGAAGAATTTGGGAGTTCTCAACCTAAGACTGCAGCAGAAATGCAACAGAATTCTTTATGCAGTTTTGCTGAACTTTACCCAGTTCCTACACTGTGTATCTATAAAGGCACCTTCCTACAGTTTTCAGTTAGTTTACAATATCAGAAAAAATTTTAGAGTCTGATTTGCCAGGTAATTTAACCCAATTAGGAGGCTACAATCACTAGTTTGTTTCTCATGCTGACTTTATCTTTAGACTCATTTTCAGCAAGGTACATTCAGGATGCCGTTTGAAATATTGGCAATTTCTCAGCCATAACACTAATATATCTTTAAAACGCATCATGGGAAACCAGGCTTATCATTTACAAAACTCCTGTTGTCATGGTGATATAATCAGACCCCAAAATACAGGACATGGCAAAGGGAAGACAGACTTTCAGACACCTGCTCTCTCCTGTTTCTTTTAATACTTAACATCCTAGCTTTTTCAAAAAGTTTCACACAAGTTCATGAAAACGTAACCATCAAGCTCAAGAGAGGGTGTCTGAAGAAGGACATGCAGTTGCCAATTCCTCCACCTTTGTTTTGCCTTATCTACCAAAGTCATTCAGCAATTCAACAAACAGGAAAAAAATAGTTTGAATAAATCTGAATAATGATTCAAAAGCATATTCAATTTTCTTGGCTGCAATACATCCACTCTGGTCTGCTCACCAGCCAAAGTAAAACCACAAAAAACCCTAACAAGTTCTGAATTACTAGTATAACGAAAGTCTCAGCATGTTATTTTCACTCCATCATGCACTTACGCCACATTCGCCACAAGTTCAGAAGACACAAAATGAGGAAAAGAAAGTGATGAACAGAAACTTTCCAATGCTAGAGTATCTGGAAACAATAGATCTAAAAGACCCCATTAGGCCTAGTGATCCCTTGAGACTTACCGAGATGTGTACCGCAAGTCCAAAGGATATGTCTCTCCAGTTGTGTGATGATCTACATATACCTAGCTGCTGCTCCTCTGGAAGGAGTTTCAGAGCCTGCACAGGTTGACAGCTGCCCAGAAGCTTGTAGGCTGCTGCCCAAAGCAACGGGGTTAACAGTGTACCATGAAAAGTGGAAAAGTTGGCCAACAGACAACAGCAGGTCAGCGGGCTCTCTTACAACACTGTCAAACTTCACAGTTCTTTACTTCAAGCTTCTGTTCTCCTCTACAAGCACCAGTGAAAAGGAATTCAGAACACAAGAAGAAAACCAAAACTTTTTCTTTCCTTAGAGGTCTCCCCAAAAATAGGCATAACAAAATTAAAAATCCCTTAATCCCAAAGGGTTTAACTCAAGGCAGCTTTGCTGATTGCATTGCAGATTCCAAGACTGAACAAGCCAGGAAAAGGGGTATAATATGGCTATAAGGCAATGAAGGATGAAATGGGCAAGCATTAGTTATAGATCACAGAAGAAACAGTAAGTTTCCTTATGGTCCTTCTAGAAATTTTACTTCACTGAATGCTAGATGTTGTCTCTCTTTTCAACTACAGTGTAGTAAATTAGACTCATTACAAATAAGTATTTGCCTTAGTAACACTTAAGATATAAGACTGTGCACAAACTTTACAGCTTGCTAAAACTTGCTACTTTTAAGTCAAACTGACAATCTTGTAATACATTAGAATAAACTAAATATGGACAGTAAATAGTGCCAGAACTGTGGGCTTAACAGAGATAAAATACTACAGTGAATTCAGCACACCTCCTTTCCTTTCCCCTTCCCAAAACATCCCATCTGAAGCCTTCAAATAAAGCAAACTAACAGATCTGGGAGGAAGGCAAATCAAACAGCAAAAGGTAAAGGGACCTTAGGAAAGAAGGAAGCTGTCTGAAACAAGCCAGCCATTGGAACTTACAGCAGTTATCTACATCAAGTTTCTTGAAAAATGTTTCCAGAGGGGAAAAAAAACCTGAGTAAAATGCAGGTGCGTGTCAGTTAAAAGTGTTCTAGAGAAACAAGAATTAACTGCGAGCTTAAGAGGACTAATACAAGTCAGGCTTGCAGTGTACACATCAACCTAAAATATTTAAGGTTTTCAGTTTCAGTTCTGTGACGGAGAAAGAACATTATCTCTGTTTTAGTGAACCACTGTCTTCAGTTCCTGTTTTACCATCATAGGTCCCAATTTTTATGTTCTTTTCTTTAAAAAATATAAAATAGAATCACTAAAGAAGTAATCATGCTTCCTTGCTGCATAAGTAATACCACTTAAAAGAACAATTTATAAAAGTGTATTGAATTTCTCACAGGATCACTGACTAGTTGAGGTTTGAAGTGATCTCTGGAGACCACCTAGTCCAACCCCGCTGCTCAAAGCATGATCAGTTAGCGGAAAGGAGTAACAAGTTATAAAAGGGATAGTAAGCTGTGAGATGTTCCACTGTACCAACTTCTGAGACTTGGAAGCAAGCAGGGCGAGCACCTAACAGACCACCTTCTCCTCTTCCTGCCCACTTTTTAAAAGGTGGGTAGCAGTGGTACTTGTACTTCATTATGAGAAAAAGAAGTTGCATTTAAGAGACTTGTATACTAATTTTTGGAAAAGTAGGCTTTTTCTTTATAGGAACTATCACATGTTCAGTAAGCACAATGTGCCACAAGGCCATTAAGTAACTATATTTAACATATCATTCTGACACCTCATTATCAAATCGGTAAACATTCTTGTTTACACGTTTACAATTTGGTATTTCCCAATTTAAGGGAAGCCCTTCTCTATTTGTTGAGAACCTCTTCCAGGCAACATACCATATTTTCACTGACGGGAACAGTCTACTATTGATTTGTAACTAAAAATCTATATACAGCAAAACTAGAGTATCACATAAAAAGCTTGTATCTTAAGCTTTTAGTTTCAAGAATGTAGAATTGTTTAGTGAAGATGAAGTTCTTCTCCAACTGATAGTCCTGAATCTGTGCAAAAACTGTATTTTTTAATTTATAACTACTTGTTTTGAAATTGAAGAGCCAAGAGACAGCTACAGAAAATGTGTGAATTTTCTTTTATCTATCTGTATGACTTAACCCAGGAAACACCAGAAGACATGAAAAAAGAAAGCATGAACAGAAACAGAAGCTTCAAAGAGCCAGTTCCAAAACCAGCAAAGACAGCAAGTAATATTCAGGGACACTTTTTTATTGACTTCAAGAGATTTTCATCAGGATGCTTTGGGACACACTGCGTTTGAAGAGAGCACATGCCAAGACTACTAAATAAACCAAAAGAGCAAGAAAGTAAGTAACATACACTAATATTCCTGCTTCAAGAGAGGTTAAGTTTTTTTGGCTGGTTGAGGGGTTTCTTTTTTTGTTTGTTTTTTTGGTTTTGTTCTTTTAAGTGTTGAGTTGCATTAACTCAAAAGCTCAAGCAGAATTAATGAGATTAAATTGCTCCTCTCTAGTTGCCCAGTAAACACTTTCAGTCACTTAGGACCCTTTAAAGGCAGTGATTTATTTAAACTGGGCCAAAGATTTTGAAATTAGCATAGGCATTTCATATTACATTTCTATATTATGTACTATAAAATAAGGTTTTAAACATCAAAGATTTGGAGATTTTTAAAGCTATGATGTCTGTTCTAGATTTTTATAAACTAATCGCCACCTTAATGATAAAGAAAACACTATACTGCAAACACAGCAGAAGAGATGTAACACAACTCATGAATAATTCCACTGGCTTCAATAAAAACTATTTAAGTACATGTACGTTTACAGCTAAAGCTACACGATTAAAAACTTTAAAGATATAAAAAGTTTCAGAAACTACTCAAACAACAGTCAAAGTTGTCAAAAAAAAAATCAAGAACTTCACAGGCAAGGTATCCAATTTCTATTTTGGGGGTTCATTGGTGAAAGAGTTAGGTGAGAGGTTCAAAGAACTAGTATCATCAACTCTGTGTCAAACCATGGCAATTCACATTTCCCCACTCTTCCTAATGTTCCCTTAGAGAGCCATTCAGACAAAAAAACAAATAGAATCATAGATTTTAAGTGCAGTACAAAATCTCAATGAATTTTTACACAGCTATGAGTAAATTCCAATAGAAAATTCCTCCCTGGCTACATCACTCTTCTTTTTCCTCCATGGAAAAATGGGTTCCAAATATCTAGAAATAATAGGCATTTGTCAAAGGCTTTGAAATTAATCCTGCCCAGATACAGCACAGAAATAACGATCACATCAGAAATGCTACATATCTCAAGAACCCTTTTCCTAGATCTATGCAGGATTGCAAGAATGATAAAGTATCAACTAAAGTTCAGTAAAAGATTTGTTTGTCCATCTCCCTTCACAGCTGGGACTTCCATGCATTAAATCTCAGCTGTTGGGATTTTTTTAATTATTAAGTAGGCTTTCTATTACACAGCTAATTATTTGAACTGATTATATTAACCTTTAGAGGACAAAAACTATTAGTACAAACAAGAGAATTTAAGAGCTTGTTTTGATGCTGGAATGCAACGTAAGGTTCTTTTGTGCGGCAACTGAAAAGCTTAAATAACATGGGGGATCAGATCATTCAAACCAAAATAGAAAGACAGCATTATACAAGTATCCGCATCAGGTTCCACAGTCCTTAGAATAGTTCACATTTTCTGTATGACTTTCACACAATACAAAAATATTTGTATTTCAGCCTCATTCCAACGAATAATACACTTGTCGGTAAATGCAATCACTGAAACCGTACTTTATATTTTTTCATCTGGTATCTTCTAAAGCTTCTGGATTTTAGTAGTTTATATTTTAAAATAAGTCACATACTGACAGGAGTACCAAGTTTTTCAGTACATATCTATATAATATCAAAGCGTTTCTATTTTCTTTGGTTTTTTTTAAGGGCATTGACATCAGGAGTCACTGATTTCAAAGCAATTTACACAGTACAAATTATGCACTGAACTGTTCTGGCTTCCTATTTTTTTCCTCTGAGCTCTGTCTTCATCCTCATTCTACTTACACGATTTTTAATTTTTTTTAATTACTTAAGAACTTCAGTACCATTTTGGTATACAGTTTAAAAAAAGTATTTAAGCCACAACAATTAACCAAACCAAAGTATCTAAATACTCAGCAATACTAGAAACTCAGCACTCTCTTTCATTATTTTCTTCCATTAGTCTCAAACCCCTAATTACAAAAGCTCAAACCCCTAATTACAAAAGCATGATCATTTCCAAAATGAAAACAGCAGTGACAATTCTTTTCAAAGACAAAACAGAGTCAACACTTGCTCTTCTTTTTAATTACTTAGAACAAAATAGTCTATTGGGAGCACCTTACCTTAAGTCCTCATCCAGCAGAAATAACATTCCAACCATCCCCACAGCCTATTAACCAATATTGCATACTTCAAACACTTACACTGAAATCATAACCGATTGCATAACACAAGTTTTTGCAAAAGGTACTTATTAAAATTACTGGCACTTATCCAACTCAACAGCCAGTGTCCTACAGAATTACTTTGCTAGTTCAGAGCAATTTAGCCCCTTACACTCTTGAACTGTTCACCACAGACATATCCTGTTGTATGCAGGACGCAGCATATACAATTCTTACATGCATATCTTAAAAAATTTTTCCTCAGTACTGTAAATATGGAAGATGAAAAGACAAGATTAACGCTTGTAAGATCAGCAAAAAGGCCCCAGTATTGACAGTGTGGAAAATCCTTCTGAAAAAAGAGCTAGCCAGTCTAATTAGATATACCTAAACATACTGAGTGGGTATGGTAGCTTAAAATAAAGGGCTAAAACAACACATACTATTAGAGAGTAATATTTAGAGGAAGAGGATATATTCGTAGTCAATGGACTTGGCTTTCTCTTCTTACCTGCCCCTCCTCATCCACCAGTATTAATACACATTCCCCATTAGAAGATTTCTTTGATAAGAGCATACTCCTTTTAGTCTTGATTATCAGCACTCCTCCTTTGTCCTGTATTTTGGCTACTTAACCACCTTCATGAGCATAGTTTTCCCCTGCAGTCAAGCTTCTACTCCTGATCTTCAAAGGCCCTGCTGTCCTGCATTGCTCAGCGATATACAAATTGCTGTCGTCTTCATGATACAGATCAAGTCCAAAAAACACAGATCAATAAAGTCACCAACTTCTTCAGACTCCTTTTCCTAGGATGATTTACAGATATCAACAAAATTATATTAGAGAGGGTCAGGTATATTTTCTTGAGTAAAGCTACACCTAAGTAGTTTATTTATGAGGTTGCACCCCCCTCCCCAATCTTTAGCACACAGTTTATCTTCCAAGAATGGAAAATGCTCATGTTTGTCTCTTCCAGTAGACATGAGCAAGATGTGGCACATGGTAAGCACTAACATAGTAAGAATTATGGTTCTTATTTCTTTATGGGTATTTTATTCTACTTCCAACAACTCTACACCCATTTACTGAGAAGTTTAAGATACTCAAAACTAACTGAACAATTCATTCATCACCTTAACTGTTCCCATAAACGCAGCATTTTACAGTATCACCTAGACAATAATATGATGCACATCTCAAACACAGTCTATCCAGTATGAGGGAGAAAAATTTCCAGAACAGTAGTCAAAGTGTAAATACAACACTTGGCTAATCCTATTTTAGTTAGCATTATACAGCACTGCCTAATCTCCTATTCAAGATGCTTCATTAAGGCAATGGAAAGATAGCCTAGATTAATTTATTACATAAAACAGGTTATAGACAAAAAAAATGGATTAAGTATAGAAATTCATGCCAAGACACTAACACTAAGCAAAATCACATTTGCTAACTGGTTTTACGCATTAGTTATATGCCATGCGATGACTTGGAGTATATTACTTTGGTTTTTTGAATTTTGTATTTTAAGCCAAACATAGTAATTCCTTCCAATACTACCATGTTGCAGCCAACAGGGAACATTTGAGATAGTTTGTATTTGATACCTAGAAAACGTTAAGGTAGTTTATTGGCTTTAGTAACTGTGAGTAATTTAAAAAAAAAAAAAGTAAGTTTTGCCAAACACTTCATATTTAAAACAAGATCAACAGGCTTCCTGCACTTCTAATTTTATTACTCATTTTACTGCTAACTTGCAACATAATTGCATTATTTGTATATAATCCACATCACACTGGACTTTAAAATCTAATCAAACATCCTCTCCAAACACCAAGTACAACCCCTGAAAAGTCTGCAGGTTCCTCCAGCTTCTGAAGTAGAATAGCAGGAAGAGGTGCTGTAAATCAAATACAATACTGATATTTAGCTGATAGCTACATGATAAGAAGAGAAACCGGCAGCTACAGTACCTGGGGCTAGTCTTAACCCATGTTTTGATTTAAGTCCTTCCCACAATGGTACTCTTTTGGAGTTCATCCAAGCACAAACTCATTAAGGAAAACATTCATTTCCACAGACTAGACAAAATATATCACATTCTACTCCATGTAAGTATTCTGCTGTTGGATTGATTAAAACAGAAATACAACAGAAAATAAACCTATTTTCAATATATTAAGAACTAGAAGTTCTAAATAAAGTCAGAAAACAAACCTAAGTAGATTACTTGTCTCCTTTAGGGTTTAGTGACCTCTGATGTGCTTGCTGATCTGCAGAGCATCCAATACACCAGCAACTCTAGAAACCTGGAAGTCCTGAAAAACATGCTCCTGAATTTATTAGTAGTGTAAAGTCAAATTCCTCCTCAATGTTACTTACTTAAAGCATTTGAAAAAGCAGCACTGTGATGAGGGAATGTTTTGAAAAAGTTCTGCCAGATCTCAGGGTCCTGCTAACACTCAAAAATAATTATTAGCGCCCTGGTTGCAAATGCGGCCACACAGGCACGTATCAAGCTGAACTGTCCTGTCCTCTTTTTTTTTTTTCCTCACTTTGAGGACAGTTCAAAGCAACTTTGTTAACAGCATTTACCTGACAGAATTCGAAGGGCAAGTACAGGAAGCATTTCATACCTTTTGTTCAGAGTCCTTTGCAAGAAGCAGTAAAATTGAGAACCTGGTAATTTTAAATGCTTGCTACTTGCCTATTTATTCACTAGCAACAGCTGATGGAGTTATCCACAGACACTCTAAGAGCTGTTATCACAACAGAAAGTATCTTTCCTCCCCGGAGGCAGGATGTAACTGCCAAGGACGGCTCTGGGAGGAGCAGGGAAGGAGGCAGCTAAAGGCCATGCCTCCTCCTGGTACCTGCAGCGTCCTGCAAAAGGACAAGTGACATACCGCAATTCCATCACATAATCACTAAACGTATTTATACATTTATAAAGAAGAACTCACCTAGAAAGGCCTACAGTGTCTCCTGACATACAACCAAGCATTTGCAAAATACACAAGCAGGGAGAACAGAAAAACCCAACTGCTAAAGTTCATTTTTTACCTCACTAGTGCAGCTACCACTTTACTTTGCACAGCTTTAGTAACTCTTCACAGCTAGGTACCCTACATGCAGTCCTATAACTGAATTAATTATTTTTTGTTCCCAATAAGAATTGTTGCTACCTAGTGTGTCTTTACATTTTAAGCTTGCTCTCAAATATTTTGTTAAATAGGAATATAATTTTAAAATCTTAGAAAATTTAAACATCAGAAGCTGCCTTTTGAAGCTCTGTTTAACTTTTAAAGCTTTCTTCTTCTTTTACAGGCCCCCTGGATGTTTGCCAATGGGGCTCTAATGCCAGCGCTATAGCATCCAAAAATGCTATTTTAAGCCATTGCTGTGCTGACCATTACATTTTCCGGGCACAAGAACAGCTTCCTGAAAAACGACTGTGAATAAGAGTTTTTGTTGTTAATGAAACCATTAATATCTTGCTTCTGCCTAGATGACATCTTCATTTCTGACCTATGCTTTGATAGAGTAGGGCAGTTGTTACATCTTTCATTACTTTAAAGGTGCAACAACCTCTAAACTTTTGCTACTCCATAAAGTCAGTAACACATCATTGTATCCCAGCTAGCTTTCAGCCACCATGGGATCAATTGTGATCGTTCACTTTTCTATAAACAACAGGCAAGGGTATGTATGGCCTTCTTCCGTACCTCTGTTTTTCCACTTGACTCAGTTTCCTCTCCTGCCCTCATACTTCAATACTATTTTCAATGAAGTTCAAATAAAAAGAATTCTAAGTTTTAGTTTATTTCTGGTTTGGAATAAGAAGGTATGAAGTAGTATCCTGTCTTCAATAGTTGCCAGTGCCAAGTACTCCAGAAGTCACTGAAAAAGGTGAAAGTAGCAGCTACAGCAGATCTATGTCAAAGATGTACTTGCTTCCCCTGAATTAGCTAGAAGTAGGCCTAGAAGCTGAAGCCAAAAATCATTTAATCTTCCATGTACTATGATAATTCCGTATCATTTCCTATATAAACATCCATACATACACATATTTATTCCTTTAAGTGCTGCTAATTTCTAGGTCTTCACAGGATCTTGTGGCAATGAGCTCCACAGACAAAACCATTCTCAAAGTTAGCCACAATTTTACCCATGTCCTCTTGGATCCCAAATCATTTGAGGGCATATAAGGTCTAGATCTTGTTCTAAACTAGTTCTCATTTATAATTTAAAGTACAAAAAAGTGGGTATGTTATCACAGCTTTAGGCTCCTTATGAGTCATTGTATCATTCAGAAGTCTGATGTAGGTTTACCATTCAGCTTTAGAGATTTGTTTCTTGGTTTGGGTATTACCGCGTCATTTCATTTTGAATTCCTTCTAATCCCTATAGATCATCTTTAGTCATTTTAAAAAAATATACCACTACAATTGAATTCTGAGATGTTGTAGGACAGGCTCCAGTAACACAGCAGGCCTTGAACTCATTGGCTTTTGTTTGCAAAGGCTTGAGTTAAAGTGCTTGCTTAATTTACAAGACGGATATTCTGGGCTTCCTATCTGTCTGCACCAAAACATTCTGGTACATTTGGCAACAGATTTGGAACATATTAACTCACTACAGTAATAGTGGGCAAGAGCAGAAAATCCTCGGGAAGCAAAGTGACCAGGTAAGACACTTCATTGTACTTGGAAAACGTATGTGTGAAGTAAGAGAAAAGGAAAGCCACTGTCCCTAACAGCAGCTCCACGTCCTGCTGGCACCAAACATCAGGAGCAAGCAAACCTACCCTACAAGGACAATACAAAGGGCTTCTGGTTAAGTAAGAGTGACTCTCTAGGAAAAAGAAGGGAAAATAATACAAACAGAGGTCTTTCCACAGTCTGACAAGAGAAATTAGCAGCATGCAAACTTACTGTTTAATCACTCGTACCATCCTTTTTCTTACCCCCTTTCATTGCTCCTACTGTAAAGACTCACCAACAGACAGCCTTGTTTTCCTGAACCAAAGTATTTACCATTCATCAAGAGCTCTCAAGCAAAAAACAGCAGATGCTGAACCAAACAGGACAAATGAAAAAAGCACAGGATACAGTGCTGAACTAGAACTGTAAGACACCATCCCAGGCCTAGAAACAGGACACATTAATTCAAGCAGCATAACCTAGCTCTGCAAGTGTTGCATTTTGCCAATATTATCAGGAAAGGAGCAGAACAAAGTTTTGAAGCCTGTACTTAGATATGTAAGCAGAGCAACACAGTGAAGCTACGACACAAACAGTTCACATCAAGAAAAACAAATACACCATGAAATCAAAAATGCAATTTGCATGCACATAAGATACGCTAACCTGGTAAATCTACAATTAACATCAACCAATTGCTTCTATTACTTGTAATTCTGGAAGGTGCTGACCTCAACAGTTAAGCATTAATTAAAACAGTCACTTGCAAGGATATACAGATCCCCACAACACTCAGTCATACTAGCCAGACTCTACAAAACCCACTCTAGCTGGCCAAAAGCTTCTCCATTAGCCAATTTTTCCTATGGCAGTGGGCCTCTGGCCATAAACCATCAAAAGGGAGCAGAGAAAAACTCTTCCATTCCTCACCAAAAAATTATACTGAAGGTAAGAGAAGCACCAATGTTTCTAGGTATCTTTAGTGTAGAAGGCTAAAGGTTCAGAATCCCCATTGCAAATTGCTCCAAAATGCAAGCCTCAATTCAGGATTTTTAAGTTCTCCACTCCACAGGGCTCGATTCAGCTTCCTTCCTCAGCAGCTCTTTCTTCTATTACTGTTATCAATCACTTGATTAGTTGAATTAACACAAGTATGTCCTTTAAGAAGATCAAGCTGCCAAGTCAACAGCAGCCATCCTGGCATTTCAGGTGTTCGCTGTCATGTTTCAAACATGAGTTTTATTTAGTTTTCAGAAAAGCCAGAAATGGAGAGCCTTCATTTTCATGTTTCATGTCTATGCAGTCTTAATTCAACCCACTAACATCAATATACTTAGAGAGAAAAACTGCTTACTTTACCAGAAGAAACTGCAAATCTCTTTTCAGATACTGCATGTCAAACCATTTCTTACCAGTTTGAGATTACAACCAACCTGTGTTTACCACTTAAGGACAATCTCACAGAAACTAGTGACATTCACTGACAGACACTATAATTAAATAGTATTCAGACATGGCTGGATCTTCTTTCATAAAGAAAAAGGACTACTTTCCCAAGCAATTATGTTTGGTACATTTCTCTTGTGGTCACTTTAGGAAGATTAGATTACTGATGGTAGTTACGTCTTTTAACTCGTGTCTGAAGCAAAATGTAGATCTTTCCAGCAACCTCATGATTTCTGAGAGGGCTGTGTTGCTAAATCTTGCCTCTACATTAGAAGCAGACAACATAAATCAGTGGCTAAAAATCTGCAACTGATGAGCAAAAATGAAAACATTCAGTGCTCAACCATCATGCTCGAAGTATTTTGCACAGGGGCAAATCATTTTAATAATTTCCTTATAAACACATACCTTAGGATAGAGTATGTATTTAGTATATAAAATGCTACAGAAGATAATAGTTTCATATTATATGATTTTTCATATTATAGTTACATTTTTAAGAACAGTGTCCAAGATGAAAGCTTTTAGTAGAAAAGGCATTGTTGAAGAAATTCTAGCACATGCTTTACATATACATATTACAATTTGCTACAGAAAACTAAAACTTATATTTGAACATTTCTGAACACTGACCTCACAGCGCCAAGTTGCCTATGCCACGTTGTACAAAGCTACAGGGCAATATTATTTAGTGAATGCAATCTGTGTGACAGTACTAGTGATCACAGTAACAAAAGCCTAGGAACATTTGTCTGCATTGACAAAGGCTATAGACTTAATCCAGAAGATACTGATTTTCCTCTTAAGTCACAGACAGGAGGTCTTGTGCCTATCATAAAGTACTTCTGTTCCAGAGGCATCTGACAGTAACTTCAAGAAAGTAATTCTGAAGAGTACCTGTAAATTCACTGAATTATTGGATTTTTAAAGTATAAGAAAGAAAGGGTGTTTGGGATTCTGGATAACTGCATGGATCTTCCATCGAACATAATATGCAAACTCCATCATTTAACAAAAAGATATCCCAATGTTTTGGGTTTGTTTTGGTTTCTTTCCTTGCAACATTACAATGAATAAAACATTTTAGATATCTATCAAAGGTACATGTTCCTGGAACATTAAGAATGGCTTAGTCTGTCATGTTCAGAGGTTGGAGTAGGAAGGAACACTTTTAAAAAAAAAAATAAAACTGTTTTTTAAAAAAGCGAGCTTCCTTAAATGTCTCTCCAATTAAAAAGTATTAAGAGGGAGGGGTGCACAGCTTTCCTAAACACTTTTTAGGTCACTAAATATCAAGACAATCCCCTATTTGAAAATACCTATGAATACTTCACACAATTTCAACATCCATTAAGGAATTCCTCCAATGAAGGACTGTTTGTGATACTTTCAGAGAAAGCACTTTTATCCAATAACTTCACAGACACTAAAAAAGCATGTTCTAAATATTTTAAGTATTTGGACAGTAAATATACACGTTAAAGCTTCCCAGAGATTGGATTCTGATGGTCAGGCATAAGCAAAAACTGAAGATAACTACTGCTAGCCACAACTGTCTGCTATAACATGTTAATATTTATTTTTCCCCTTCCACAGATCACAGTACTCTCTAGAAGCAGAAAGTATCTTCATGCAAATCATCATCTTCCATTTACATGTTAATTTCCAATGAAATAAAAAGACTGCTCAATTACTTTGCCATGCTGCAGCATAAGCAAGCAGCAGTAAGAATCTACACATCCCAACAGCAGAGTCAGTGAAATCTTACAAAAGAGGCTAACCCATGCTTTCATGACAAAATGGTGACTCAATTTTCAATACAGCAGTATTCCAGAGATGCTGTATTTCATTATTAACAGAGTACATCTCTACAGGAATACACAGATTATGATCCTGCTTTGCTGCTCTGTTTTTTCATAAACCACTAAAAACATTTAAGATTTCGCCTGCTCTAAAGCACCATCATCTTAAAATCAATTCAGAAATAGTATGGACATCAGACAGTAAGTCCTTTAGGATCACCTTTTCTGCTCTTTGTTACAAAGCAGCCAGCAAAGTGGAGCCCCGATTCACAGCTAGGCCCTTTAGCTACTATCCCGTAAATAAGAACAGGCTGTATTGCAGACAACTGCATATACTTGGCTCTAACACACACATGTCTGATACCATTTCAAAAATTAAAATCCCTTTCCCCACCATAAAAAGAAAAAAGAAAACCAAAACCCATCACAAACACTTCACACTTTCTTTCCTCCCTCCTCTCTCTCCAATCAAATACGTGCTCAGGAACTCCTCTCTTTCACAAGCAATTACAAGGATTGGAAAGAGTCTCACAAACTTGGAAAGAAAGAAAAGAACATGGAGGCACATGCACACCCTGCACCAATGCCTGAGCGCTTCTGAGTAACTTGCCATTTCACCCAATTTAGGATATTAGGCCTACTAAAGAAACACTTGGCAGAGCAATATGCTGATCCATTCTTAACATAACCTCATTCAATAGATTAAAGAGGCACATTTATATCCTGAATTCATTTAAGTGCTACAGTAAATTATTTCACAAGTACTTAAAATATGTAGTCATTAACTCACGGTTCCTTTTATTTTCACTTGGTCTTATCTTGTAAGAATGCAAGAAATGAAACCATAACAGCAGCAATTGCTCCTTCTCTCACAAGCAGGTTTGTTTAGAGTTGGGTTTGGCTTTTTTTTTTAAATTAAGCTTTATATGTTCTCATATACATGTATAGAGATACGCAGCTTTCAGAATTTTAGACCAAAGAATTCTTTTAAAAAAAATCAAGATGTTTAGTAGACATTTCAAGTTAAGTTCATATCAAGATTTTCACTAAACAGCTTATAACATAAACAAACCATAATGCTGAATATAAACTAATTATTGCTACAAAAATCCGTCCTTGCCAGATTTCAGAGCTGCTCAGAATTTGAGAATCCTGTACTCTAAGTGACATCAAGGGACAATGACAATTAATACCGTGTACAAGTTTCCACACACACGACAATCATAAAATATCCTGAGTTGTTCTGCTTCCCCTTACATGCCTTTCTATAGGGCAGGTAACGCTCATGAAATCCTAGAGAAAACGAAAGCATTCCACTTCTGTCAGGCTCAAGCTGGAAGTAAGAATTAAAACGCTGTTCATAGTCCACAGACTTCCTCAGAGAAATATGGCATCTTTTCACATGGTACAAAAACACATTATGATACTTCAACACATACATTCAGTAAAATTACCAAACTGAAAATAATCTTCCAGGAAGTCTACAGAATTTTTGTTTCTTTTTTTTGCTATGCTTCTCCCAACTCAGTGGTGATATATGCCAAATAATTCACCTACTATTCAGATTCTGCCCAAGAAGTTTTTGCTTGCTCTTTAAAAAGAGCAAAATTTCAAAATTTCACCATAGAAGCCAAAGCAATCATACATGAGTTACTGGGTTAATTTTTAATCACAATCTTCCTTACTAGCTATAACAGCACTAAACAGAAACACAAATTTAGTATGGTTACATTTTGAATTCTTTGATTTCTACAGTTTCTTATATGTAAGTTATGACTGCCAGTCATCATCTCTCATCTATATACAACTGACAGAGTTGGGTAAAGTGAAGGTCAAAGGAAGCTTAAAAGGCATTTAAGTTTTCTCTCATCTTGACAGGGATTTCATCCCTTTACATTGCTCAGTGAATTCAAAGTTACTGGAAAAAACATTAAAAGCTATTTCTATACCCATATTCTAATTGTTTACAATGATTTAAAGGAAAACACCATTCCTAGCACAAGCAACTCACAACAGATACTATACTCAGAAACTTAACACTTTATGCAATTAAAAGGACTGCTGACTAGATGTGTAAGCACCGAAGAAGATTAACACTCAGTTGCCAATAACTAGGACTGTTATTGACCCATGAGACAATGGATTAAAAATAAAAGGTCAACAATGCCTGCAACAAAATGGTGTAACTTACATTTGATTTGCACCTTCTGATCTTACAGGAATGAACCACGTGTGATGTCGAGGATACAGAAATAAGCATGCAGTAATAGCACTGCATGCTGAAATTACCTTATCTGCGTAACTCACCTTTAAGAGCTACACCATAGTACAACAGTAAAAACGCTATTATTAAATGCATTAAGACACTAAGACTATTGTTGAATGTGTATCCACATTTTCAGCAGCTTTCAGTACTGTCCCCAATACTTTCCACAGTACTTGATACTGTTGCATAAGCAACTGCTGGACAAGTTCAGATCTTGATTACACACAAAGGAATCAGAGCCCTGAAAAGTTCCTACTGGATATTCATGCTAATTAAAACAACAACAAAAAAAATTGGACATACAAACAGGAGGCTGGACAAGTACTTAAGTCACACACAGGCTCAAACAATTTGCCTGGCCAAGTGGTTACCACACTTAAGCAGCAGGTTATAAACCACTTTACAACAAACTTCCAGTTGCTATCCAATCTATACCTTACTAGAATATTGTCTACATTTTAACAGACTGTGGGTCCATCCATGACTTTCTGTTCAGTCTAAACTTACAGAAGATCTTCTGCTGCCTGTTTTAGCTATTTATAAAACCATACTCCAATATACTCAAAAGAGTGGGTTATTCAAAAGTATATAAACAGATGATCAAGATATCCCTTAAGTTTTATTAAAATATGAAGCACAGCTTTCTGAAGGCTTCCTTGAGAAAAAAATAAACACCAGTGGCACCTGCATTTGTTGCTCTTCAAGGATTATAGTCAGTTTCAAAAACGTGTTAAATTTCTAATCCTTAATGATAAACAAAATGTCAAATTGCTTTCCTTCCTATTCTGTTCTTCTAACTTACTTTCAAAATTCTGTACGCATTTCAGTTTGTACAATACCTACAAGCCCCAGCAAGGAAGGCTAATTATAAAGGATAGTCTGCTTAGGTAGCCATTGTCTGTTGAACAAAGAAAAGTTACTTCAACTGTTCTGGACCATTGCTAACCCTGCACTGCAAGAAATATAAATCAGGACAAGAACTTCAAGCCTGAATGTCTGCAATACTTAACTATACGTTCTGATTGTCAAAGGTACTCAATATGTGAAGCTTCACCAACACTAAGCACCTCAAAAACAGTATAATAAACACTTAAACATGAAGAAAACATGTTAAAAAAAACACATGACAACACATATTGACCTAGGTGCCCAAATATAGACATACCTACATGTGAACTTTTCACATTTAGCAGTGGTGAAAGCTTGACTTCATGTATGAAGCACATATGCAAAAACACTTAGACTGAAACATACTCCTACATTTATACAGCCCAGTTTAAAATAATGATACATGAATTATTAAAAAACATTTAAACTTACCGTAGTAATATTCAGGCTCAATGTACACTTTCTCTAATTTTAAATATTATGATAAAAAGACTAGTGAAATTCTGGAAGATTACTAACCAAATTTTTAAAAACAGCTAAAACAACTTAGATGAGGTCAAGACCCATAAGTGTAAGACTGTGGAGTAGAAAAAAATTCAGGAGTCATTTCTGACTTACAAAAAATAATTCAAAAATAATTTAAAGAAAGTATAACAACAAATTAATTGCTTGCTCAAAGGAAAATGTTGAACAAGTTTACTGTGACTTTTCTACTCTACCAAAACAAGCATTCAAGATTTTACTTTGTAAAAAATTTTATAAAATTGAGTAAGTTCAGTTATTAAAGTATAATGCTGTATTTGAACTATAATGAGTTTCATTCTTAATCTCTGTATGGCACCAAAGTCAGAAGTCCGCTTTCATTAAGTACTAGCAAGTCATTTAGTCCATAAGGCAACCAACAATGATAAAATATCTAAACTACCACAGGCAATACTCTAGCATTTGCATGTATGGGATCGTTATAATCCCAGCCTGCCAAACATTTCTAACCTCTAAATCTCTCTGGAAAGTCTATCCAGCTTCAGTGTAATATGGAGACTTTTGCATACAACTACAACCACAAACCAAATCCTGCTTCAAACACTGATAATGCATAAATAGGTGTTTGGAAGCTTGCACAAAATGAGCTGATAAGGGTTTCTACACCACAACTGACTGTAGCACAATTACTATCTTTGTTAGCAAATTCCAAAGGCAGACCAAGAGTTAAAGTATCAAAAGACATGAAAGCCAGAAGGATGACCAGGTGCTCCAATTTGATACCATGATTACGCTGCACTGCTATCACACAATTCGTAACTCTGTGAATGCTTTAGAACAGGCTAAAATAAAGAAAGCAGTATCTCCAGTCACTCAAGAGCTCCTTCCATCTTAGCTTTAGGCTATGGTTTCTTGTACAGTCACATTGAGAATAAACTAGTTCCCTATTTACGGCAATCATTACTATGAAATAATTTACTGCATAATCTCACCCTTAGTCCCTGCTTAGTAATGCTGTTAAAGCATGCTTTTCCTCCACAGCATTGCTTTTGGTGGCCTAAGCGCAGTAAATGAAAGGTATAGGTCCACTTTTAAAAAAAGTTTTCAGACATTTGTTAATGTATTACACACAGCACATTTTAGTATCGTAAATTAATCAAGTGTAGAAAAGAACAAGTGCATTAAATCAATGAGAACAAAAGACACACTATTCTTTTCTACATTTCACCAACACCAAACTGCAAACCCAGGTCATAAATTATTCCCGAAAAGGTCATACCAAGAATATACTTGTTATTATGACACTGATATTCAGGTGTGTGTAGTTTCTTCTTCTGAAAGACTATACTTGCAATACTACTGTTTACAACTTGATCTACTTCCTAAGCTGTTAAGAGGCAGGTGTGAAAAGGCTTATTTACTTTATTACCCTTTGTAAAGTGAACAGCATTATTATAGGGGGGGGGTTGTAGCACAGGTGTGCTATCCATGTCTTTTTACTTACACTTAAGCAAGATACATTAACGTTTTGGAGTGGGTTTTTTGGTTGTTTGGGTTTTGGTGAGATTTTTTGTTTTGGTTTGGGGTTTTTTGTGTGTTTTTTTTGGTTTTTGGTTTTTGTTTTTTTAAATTATTTTCCCCTCCTGTCCTCATAATTTTGCTAGCTTACCACTGACTGTTACAGTCATTACTCTGTTGTGGCACTATCTAGCTCACACTAACTCGTAAAGGCTGCAACACTTCACTACCAATACACAGACAGACAAACAGATAATTCTAATTTCCAGATTAGCCTGTAACGTAAAGAATGCAAATCCTGAGACAGTAGCAAAGATTGCTTTTCAATATTAAGTATTTTTAAATCTTTTGTTTGTTTGTTTTTACGTACATACACAGATGATTGAGTCTGCTTACACACTGACAATTTCTAAAGAGCAGCCAAAACTGTAGTGCTAAGAAACATCTTCTGGAAATCATGTTATCAGTTGAAGAGATACATTTCCCAGCATCTCCAACAATCTGCCTTATCTTAAGTGCTAAATTACTACTTTTACAACCCCCTGAAATCTGTTGGTTCTTCCTGTCTTTAAAGACAATGCAATACCAAGCACGGTAGCAATCCTTAGTTCAAAGCATATCATGGCACGCAGAAAACACATCTATAAAAGACACCAGAAAAAGGTCCATCCAAACAGGCATTGCCACCTACAGCTGGCCAGCAGACATACAAGGTGCAGACCCCAAACTCCTCATTATTCTTTACTTGGAGCAGAAAGCTAAAAGTCAATTCTGCCAACAGTAGGTATTTTATTTCATCAGATGAAATAAGAAGCTGGATTTGTCAGGATGACACAACAGTAACTGCATTTTCTTCACCAAAGCACTCTTTTTACCCACGTGGCTTGCCATTACTAAGGGTAACTATTTTTTTCAAGTTCCACAAAGAGCCAAATTGAAGATATGAAGAGATTTTTTTTATAAAAGTCAATCTCCTAGAACTCAAGTTATGCAAATTGGTGGCAAGACCCTGAAGCAAGTTTAAAATCTGAAAAATGCAAAGTAACAAACTGCCCCTAGGATGCCACTAAAAAAAAAATACCACCATAAATCTATGTTAAGCCATCATAAATTCTTTGTTGTGAAGTATCTTCTAAAAGTATCTTCCCCCTTTTTCAAACACATAGAAGCAAAACTTACGGCAAATAAAAAAGCCCATATAAACTCTAAAACACCTTAAAAAATAAGTATGCAAAGTAGTTACTGCATCAAAAAATAATGTTTAATTGAAACTTCCAGTTCTGCTTTAATATGTTCATTCACTACTGCTTACTAACATCTTCAACAAGTATTTGATTACATCTGTAAAAACCTCATGTGTCCGATCAACCTTCCTATTACATACTTCCATATACGATGAAAATTCCTCCAGTTTCATGACCGTACTCTTGCTTTACAAGCTAGTACTAGCTACTACTACTAGAGATTCTCAAAGGCTGTTCACAAGTCTTTCAATTCTCACATTCAGCTTTATTCTTCCAGTCTCTCCACAGACTTAACAACCAGCCAAAAACATACATCCTAAGCAGAAAACATTTCCTCCACTTTTTTTCCTCTGTCCAGTTGTAAAGGGATCTTTAGCAAAAATCTGTCTTCAAAAATAAATTTATGAGAGATTGTCAGATAATAAAGAATACTTCAAATCTCTATGTCAGTTTCATGTGTTTATCATCACCTTTTCCTCCCTTCTCTTTTGCTTCACTGTTGGACAAAATGCACAACCAGGTGAAAAAAGCTTGCATCAGACTAAAGAATGAAAGCAACTCTACAGGAAATGGAATCAAAGACAGGGAGACAGTTATTACTTCTCTTATCCTTCATTCACAAAATCTGCTTTTGAGTAATGGTAAACAATGTTTCAGATTAAGTTATTTTTAAATTCACTTACAGCAGCCTTCGTAAATGCTGTAAAATACACTGATTTTTTAAGTTTTCACTTTACAGGTAATTTAAGAATTATAGACGTCTGTACAAAATCTTATTGCAAGCATCTATAACATAATAAAGCATTGCCTAGGAAGATGTAAAACAGATTTTGCAATACTAACTATAAATACACAAAAGAATTCACTGCAATATAAATACATATTTTTCCATATTTAAGTTTCAAAAGCATAAAAATAAAAGAAATCCTCTTCTACAGTTCTAGAGATGAAATACTAAGCTCGAAAGACCATGTCTAAAATTGACAGGATTTAATAACTGAACTGAATAAATCAAGGTAACTGCTGCAAATCCAAGAAACTGTATGAGAATCACACACTAAAACGTGTCCATACCATGATTCAAGTTAAGAAAAAAAAAAGATCCTTAACATCCAAAAAACTGGCCCACGTTATAGATTGAAGTATTAGAAGGGATGATGAATCCACCAACATACAAACATCTATGGCATACCCAACAGGCTCAAGAAAGACTAGTCAGAAGAACTAGGGGTGAGGTGTCTTTTTTGGGGTTTTTAGTTTCTGTGTTTAAGCAAACAAACAATAATGGTATTATTTGTATCCTCTCTTTAATAAACAAAGTTTGCAAATTAATTTTCCATATGGCATTCTGCCAAGCAGTTCATTTTTAATATCTCTTATTTCAAGTTATAGTGAAGATTAAAAAAAAAAATAATCATTCATACCAGGGAAATAAAGGTTACAGTTTTCAAAGCAAATGCACTCCACACTGTCTATATTTAAAAGGCCATGCCCTGATAACAGGCATCAAAAGAGCTGCAAATCGTGTTCTAAAAACTGAATAGGGCTAAAGACTTAAAGATACTGGCACGTCATTAAACACAATTATATACAGGTTTAAGGAAAGCTGGAGTTAATCTAAACAAGGTATTACATGGGTCAGATGTTTTTTCAAAGGCACACTAAATGGAATTTTACAGCGTCTTCACTGGCCCAATTATGTCATCACTTACTTCTTTATCCTACCTTTTCCCTTGCCAGTTTTAGAATCACTTGGGATGTACTGATATAAATCTTCGGTGATGTATGTGTGTGTGCACATGAGACAGAGAGAAACTGGGATTTTATACACACATATTTACAATATACCTGCTTCCTAAATCTTTATGTACTTTTACAATATGCTACCCTTTACCTCCTGTAAAGGAGGGAATAATCTAACAAACAGGTAAAAAAAACTCTCAAGAGAACTCTAGTTAAGAGACACCGGATGGCCAGAGAAGTGAGGAGTCAAGCAGAGTAACAGCATATCTTGCACTACCTTTACAGAATGATGAGGTCTAAGCTCCATACCAAAAGAAATTCAAGACAAGACGACAACACAAATAATACCTTGCCCTGAGATCCCCTGGAAGCAGAAATAGAAGCGGACTCACTAGGTTTTTAACGTTACAGACAGATATACAGGGGGAAGTGCTGCTGTAAATTATCTAGTTTTACACAAAAGTGACTTGGCCACTACTGCCATGCAAAAAACCCACAATTATTTTTGGTCTCCATTTAATAGAGTCATATCCTGCTCTGTGTAAAGAATCTAAATGATTTTCCAACTGCAGCTAAACAAAAGTATAGTCTACCTGGAGATGGCAGATTGAACAAAGACGCAACATGCATGGGAGAAGAAAGGATATGATCTTTAGCTAGCCAAATAACAGAGGAAGAAGGTACTTCTGGCTATTGTTACCCTAAGGGATTTAAACATTCTGGAAAAACTACCCATCATGACAAACAGCTACCATATGCTCTTAAAATCAGGGTACAGTCACATGTTAGATGTCATTTTCCAAAACATTGAGTATCAGTGAGTTTATGATTCACTTAGGCAGGATCCCCTGAAAGCTTAGGGGGCTTTTTTGGTTAAGGAAAGGAAAAATAAACCACAAACCACACCACCAAACACAAACAGGACCCATGAACAGAACGATTAGTGTCCTGGTTTAGAAAGATCGAAGGAAAGAAAACCAAAAAGCATTTCTGAGAAGACTGACAGCTAGTAGCATAATGGTGACACTGTGGGCTTTAACACCTCAATCTGTCTTCTACCACCTTCACGTACTTATTGACTAAAAAACATAATCAGAATGAAACAGTGTTGGAACTTGTCTTCTAGCACTCCTGGAAGACAAGCTGCTACTCATTATAGCTCTCTGGCATCTTAGAAAGATGTGATGAAAGCCACTAAGGCAGTCAACACCTCATGATCAACATAATCAGAGACTGCTGATAGAGTTAGTATTTTCAATATTAAGAAAAGAATCCAGCCTCTCCCAGCAACTCATTTTATTAGTTTTTGGGGTTTTTTTTGTTTGTTTTTTTTTTTTAAATAAAGTTTGGCCACTGATATTACTCCCGATTTAAGTTATGGCACCAAGAAGATATTTAAGAAGTACTTCACCTCGCATTACTATGGCAGGCATTTTTCTCACCCTGTAAGTGTTTAGTGCTTTATCTTGTCTCCTCACCTGAATCTCAGTTTTTCTTTTTTACTGTTCTTTTCTGTCCTGTGCCACATTCTCAAGGCAACTTATTTACCTTAAAGTTATTTCTCCCATTAATATAGCTGCTTCTTAGACAAGAAGTTCTCTGGGAGAACCACTACAGTCTTCCTGTCCATTTGTGAACACATATCACAAGAGGTCCTCAATACAGTGAGGAATTTCCACCCGTAATTAATATCAAACAACTGCACTTTAAAACTGCTGTCAGATCACTTCA
Organism: Cariama cristata; assembly: GCF_000690535.1. Classification (NCBI taxonomy): domain Eukaryota; kingdom Metazoa; phylum Chordata; class Aves; order Cariamiformes; family Cariamidae; genus Cariama; species Cariama cristata. The sequence goes on along the minus strand of NW_009620570.1, from coordinate 3,820 downwards.
GCCTGCACACGCAAGGGCCTTTCACAACTGACACAGTTTCTCTGCACACACTGTCAAATAAATGAGACTATTCACATGCACATACTATTAAAGACCAGCCAGTGGTCATTTATTTGAAAAGGTAAAGGTGGGAGAACATGCGTAGCTTCTTACTCTGACTGCACAGAATCGGTGCACCAGATTCAAGGGCTTACCACCCCTCTGCAGGCCTGGGCGGCTCCCACAATGCATTAATGCTTTGAAGCAAAACCACCAAGACCAAAAGTGCCCCAAGTTCAATTTAAAGAGCCACAATGGTGTTGCTGAACCTCCCTTTTCCCACCATACTCATTTGCCTAAAGCACCTCTTGGCTGTCAAAGAGAAGGGTTCTACGCACACCACAGACTCACAACTGCTTCATCCTGAGTAAAGTCAATACTTGAAAAAGAAGCTGAGGCAGGATGAAGTCGAGGCTCGTGAAAAAAAAAATCTGCCCAAGAATAAAAAGTAATTATTTCAGTATAATAAAGTCTAAATGACGATCACCACTAGCATACCCACATTCCACAGTATTCTTTTGTCTTCCTCTGTACAACAGGAATATACACACTGTCACAGACTGTTAAACACAATTTACCCACGCAGCAGTTTCAGAGCATAATCAATACAACCCACCCCCTCAAGAGAAAAACAAGTATTTTAATATAACACCTACATGCACTAGGACCTGAGAAACAGTATTTCTAATAAGGCAAAAACATCACACCGCTTCATTTCACAGAATGGTTGTAATGAGACCTGCAAGTTAGTGCAAATCAAACTATCAGACAGTGTACCTTTTAATACAGTTACAGGCAGTCTTACCTCTCATCCTCACCATCTACAAGAGGCGTTGTCAACGGCAGCACCTTCAGTGGAAAGAGGGAAGCAGAGGATGGCACGTTGCTGCTACCACCATCTGAAACGGCTGATGCTCCAACACCACTCTCGCCACCGGCAGCTTGAGGTAAACCCACCAAGGAAGGTTCTGTAGGGCGTCTGCCATCTTCAATTTGGCTTACAACTGACTGAGTTAGTGATTGTGTGGGGAACTGGGTAGAGCTTAGCGGTATCTGCTGTGGCACATTCTGTGCCACTGGCATACCTATACTTGTTGATATCAAGGGAGGCTGACTAACACTTTGAGCCAAATTCCCATTCTGCACAGCTGAAGCTTGTGCTATACTCTGTGGCTGTCCCAAACCTATAGAAGCAGAAGGTATGCCAGGAGGCACAGCCGAACCAGCTTGACTTGGTGGAGGAACAGTACTAGCAGAAGGTACAGGGCTAACTGCAGGCAGCTGCTGGCCAGTCATCCCTTGGACTACAGACTCCACTCCTTGTGCCTGTGGCTGTACAGGTAACAAGGTGTTTTGCTGAGCAATGACCATTTGCTGAGGAAGGCCTGAAGCACTAGCCTGTAATCCCTGCTGCATTATTCCTGTCTGCACAGGCTGCACTACTTGTGAAGATGGAGGAGCAGCCGTTGCCGGCATAACTGGAGGTGGAATTTGGTTTGCAGCAGATGGTGGTTGCACCACAGCAGCTACACTTCCTTGCTGCCCCACATTCAGCATTTGACCACTGGTACCTACACCTGGTATTGCTGCTGGAGCATGTGCAACAGGCTGAGCTGGGGCAGTGGCGGGATGTGCTTGTACTGAAGGCTGCATGCCCTGTGCCTGGGCAACAGGAACTGGCTGCCCTGCTCCTACTCCTGTAGAACTAGGCTGCACGGCAGCGGCTGGAGTCTGAAGGATCTGCTGATGTTGAATGTAGTCTGGCATAGCCCCTGCAACAGAGTTTTGGCTCACCGGCTTAATGTGACCCACGGCCATCTGGGCAGGAACTGTCTGTTGCTGCTGTTGTTGTTGCTGTTGTCCATACTGCAACTGCTGCTGCTGCACAACTGGCAAAGTCTGCACAGGCTGCGCCGGCTGAGAATATGGTAGCTGTTGTTGAGCCATACTTTGAATGGCAGGTTGCTGGTGGCCCAGAGATGGGGATACACCTAGTATATTAACTGGGGCTGGCTGAACCCCAGTAACAGTGGTTAGACTGGCCTGTGCAGGAGGTTGGACCACTGGCTTCTGCTGTGGATAGTTTACTTCTTGAGAATGCAGCTGGACTTGTGCAAGCTGTGATTGAGAAACACTCTGTGGTATACTAGATGCTGGAATTGCCGGAGGAGCAGCACTGCTAAAATCCATCTGCTGCGGACCCACACCTTGAAACGCTTGCTGCTGTACCACAGTAGGTGCTCCCATTTCTCCACTTCCCACACTTTCTGTATAGTGACTCAGTGTGCTTACATTGCTGCTAACAGAACTCCCACTGGTGCTCTCCCTTTCAGAAGTCACTTCAAGCGGGTTTTGTTTCATCGTCTCTACTGCTTTGTTTACTGCTACTCCTTCTGAAACTGCAACAGTGTTTTCTTTATCATAGAATTCAGTGCATGTCCATCTACCTTTTTTGAAAGGTTCAGAACTAGAATCTAATTTTACAACCCTAAACCTTGATGTGCCAGATGCAGGCTGCTGCTGGCTTGATCCCACTGCCATTCCTGCAGTTGGATTAGTAACATTGTTAATGACACTAGAGGAAGCACTCGTACCATTGCCAGCACCACTCAAGATACTCACATTAACATTGCTGCTAGCTCCAGACAAAGCATTTACATTACCAGTACTCGTGATGTTGCTTAAATTTATAGTACCAAGCATGCTGCTTGCCACACTAGAACTACCACCACCCATATTATTTAAGGTACTAGTTCCAGTAGCAGGACTTACACCTAAATTGCCAGGAGTACTTGTAGTGCGGATATTAGACACGACAGATGCCGGGGAACCAGTGGATGATGCAGCAGAAACTGGTGCAGTTGATATAACATTGTCAGAGCTTCCAGTTGTTGATAGTTTTCTAAATGATGGACTGGGCGGTGGTCCTCCAGAAACTGGGGCACTGCCTACCCCAGGATGCGATGGATGATGATGTCCATGATGGTGGTGGTGAAGATGGTGGTGGTGATGAACATGATGGGGGTGAACACTTCCATTGATCACAACACTCTGCTGTGGGTGATGAGGCAGAGGAGCGTGCTGCTGAGGAAGATGAGGCTGGTTTGGAGAAACAGCCCCAGGAGTCTCTGCCTCTTGGAAGTTATTCAAAGTCTCTTCAGAGGAGCTCCTCTCAGGTTCTCCCAAGTCAGTGGCCCTGGATAAAGAAACATCCAAGATTTCTGAAGACGACAGGTCTTCAGTGTGGGACTCATCCAGGTCATCGTAGCTTTCTGTATCCTCTGCTATGCTGTTATTAGAGCTCATACTAGCTGATATTTGAGCAGGGGTCACACTGGTAATTTGGAAGCCACTTTTCTTTTTCATTTGAGCTCCAGTCTGCGCAAGAGGCTGTGGCTGGAGCTGAGACTGCGAGAGGAGGTTCAGGCTTTGTGGAGGAGGGGGTGTCGGCTGTGGA
>NW_009620570.1:0-208 GCF_000690535.1 Cariama cristata | reverse complement strand
GTTTCGGCTGCTACTGCTGCTGCCCCTTCTAGGAAACATTGCCGGGTGCGCCATCTTCCTAGCACTAATGTCTGCGGCTGAGTCAGGCTGGTGCATTGTATCGGGTGTATTTTAAGAGTGCAATCCCCCGGTATGGAGAGAGACAGACACACACACACACACAGTTAGCTTTGCGCTCACGGCAGGGCATAGAGACACGACGCACAAC
>NW_009620569.1:5724-8516 GCF_000690535.1 Cariama cristata | reverse complement strand
CATCTACAGCCGCTTGCGCCGCAGGTTTGGAAAGCTGCCGCCATCGAGGGGGCTGATGCTTCGGGTGGCGAGCACACGGTCCGGGACTTTTTGTCACCGTGTGTCCCCGAGTTTCAGATATCCTCGGGTCCTGGGGACAGTCCCAGCCCAGTGCAGAACTGAGCGCTCCCGGCTGCCGTGACTAATACAATTTGCTTTGCTCTCTTAACGACATACAGGCTGGCTGAAGTTTTAAACCCTTTTGACGAACTCGGAAAAATTAGAAGCAAGTATCAAGTATTGCTTTACACACCAGGGTTACTTTCTGCCCTGCAGAGATCCCTATTAGTACGAACATATTAACAACATGACTCTGAAGTATGGTAGTCACAGCCGTGGCCCTGGAAGACACCAAAAGAAGCAAAGAGCCTTAAAAATGTAGCCAGATGCTGCTACCTGAAGAGGAATGACGAGGCTGAAGGAGATGACATGACTCACCCAAGGTCGTGCAAGTCAGAGCTAGAAGCAGCACACACACTTCCAGCCTCCCCGCGCCAGGCTCTGATTACCAGCCCACATCCCAATCTGTTCCACCCAACACTCTTGCATCCCATCAGATTCCAGCGCAGCTCTCGCTGGGCACTGGGAGCATCCCTGCGGAGCAGCTGCACAGCTGCGGACAACAGGGGCTTTGGGGGTAAAGATTTTCAGTCCTTGATTCCAAATTCTTCTCTCATCTCCCTGCAATAAAGCTGACCTCCAGGCAAAGCAAAGGCAGTTCTGCCTGTACAGTTCTTGGGCCACATCATCTAAGTGTGCCTGAACACGAACCAGACGGAAAACACTCATCCCAGAACACACACCATCTAAGGGGCACGCACACTACGGCTGGACGTGCCCTTTGAGACGCTCTCCATGAACCGCCCTAGTCTAACAGCGATGCTGGCACACATGGCCCGTCCCTGCCCTGTAGGAATGAAGCTCATTTCACTGATGCAAATAGCAGGTGGGATGTCTGCCCCATTAAACCAGACAGTTACCATTTTAACTAGCCATTAAATGACCAAATGAACACTCTAATGAAGTTCCCTACAAGCATGCCGGTTTGTAAGTGTCATTTTGAAACCACACTAACGTCACAAAATCTAACATGAGAAACAAGATTTGAACTGGAAAGCTGTGGCACCAGTAGGACACTCTGGAGACTGGTGCTGAAGGGCCATCAGATGAACAAGGTCCCCAGAGCTGTATTTCACGTCTTGGGAGCATGAGCTTAGTTTCCTCAGACAAAACAGCACAGCGGCTTGGGAAAGCTGGGCTGGGCTTCAGAGCCGACAAATGTCCCTGACACTCAGGACAGGAGGAGTACACTGAGGCACAAGAAGCCGCAGATACCTGCTTGGCTGTGATGTGAGGATCCACCTGGTACAGGACTCACCTGGAGGGAGTTCAGCACGATGAAGACATAGGCCCAAATGATGCTGAGGTGGACAAGGACCCCACACACCCAGGTCAGCCCCAGCACGGGCAGCAGCACCAGGATGGGCTTGGCCGTGGCCCTGCCAGGAAGAAGAGCTCAGGGTTACCTGGGTGCCTTTCAAAGCCGAAACGCGATGCACTGGCACCCACCTCCCAGCCACCAGCTCTGCACGGGGTCTCTGTCGTGCCCATGTCCCTGAGCCCTGGGTGTCCCGGCAAAGCACCCCAGCCTGCCGAGTGGCCTTCCTGGCCCGGCAAACCCTGCCCAGGGTCTTGCCACGATCTGCCTGGGGCATCTGCCCGAGGTTACAGAGCACTGAGCGGATCTGCCCTGAAAGAGCTCCACAGGTTTAGGGATGCTCTGGCCTGTATCTTGCCGTTTAGAAGAAACTTTCCTTGTCTCCATGCTGGAGACGGCTCTCCTCCCCCAGCAAGTGCCTTTCGGATCATGTGTCCACCAAGAGGCACCTAAGATGGTAGCTATGGAACAAATTCCTTTGCAAACAAAATTAGTTAAGAGGGGAAAAACCAAACATTTCACCTCCCAGCCCCCCTTGTGCCAGCCCTGCTCTTTATTTATCACTAAGAGGTAGCAAGAAGGGAGCTCTTTGACGTCATTAGCCATGAGAAAACGGCTATTTTCTCCCCCAATTGCTGCTACAAGGAGGGCTTCTGTATTTGTTTTATTAGCATATGGATGTCACCCTGCCCTCCAGCAATGTCCTATCTTTGTGCTTCTGTAAATTTGGGAAAATTTATTTATGATACAGGGGAACAATGCGTGTCTAGCAGGGGTATCCGGCGCCAGCTAACAACAATAAAGATTCACAAAGGATGATAAAGTAATGACTCAAGCAGCAGTTTTTTAGAGGTCTCTCTGTATTGACTGAATACAGAAGTCCACACCGCCTTTTCCCCCATATATGTAATCCCCACCAGCGTTACTTTCAATCCACCAAGTCCCAAAATCATATAGGAAATGCTTTTTATAATGGCAAATAGCCAAAACCTCGGCACTCTCCACAGCTGGCATTCTTCTGTGGGGCACACACAAGTGCTACAGATGGGATGGGTGTGAGACAAATTCAGTTACGACCCCTTCAAACTGCAGTGTTCTGCAAAGTGGGGAGAAGCCGCTTCTGTGGTTCAGAGCTCTATAAAATTCCATGGAAAGTGGGCACCCAGCTGGGTCCCTGGTCCTTGAAACACCCCAGGCTGCTACCTCGCTTCCCTACGTGACATTTTACAGGACATCTGCATACCTGCCAGCAACCTGCTCGGCAGCACGGCGGGCTGACGTTAGCGAAGGGGCAGCCAGCTGGGCAGCGGGCCCC
>NW_009620569.1:0-5693 GCF_000690535.1 Cariama cristata | reverse complement strand
TTCCCCCCCACGCTATCACCGCTGCAGACGATGGGGATGCTCACACTGGCCATTCCCAGGCCCAAAGACACCAACGGGCCCAGGGTAGCTTTGATTTCAGCAGACATTGCCAAGGGTCTCCTGTCCCAAACTGCTGAGATTTAGGAGTGTGAGTGCAGACGGAGTCCGGCACCAGGTTCCCCAGGTTGCAAGTGCTGGCTGGGCTTCTCAGCGGCACGGGCATTAGAGCGGACAGACTACCTTTGGGTGACGCACACTTACCCTGGAGGAGAAAATCCTTTCTGCCCTGACTCCCCCAACTCATGGTCTCCCACTTTGCCGAGGCAAAGGCTCCCAGCTTAACAGTAATTCCTCCATTTCATACCCAGGGCAGCCAGGGCTGGGAAAACCAGCCCCGGCCCTGCTCACCATATCTGTATTCCAATCTGGTTCTCCAGGCTGCTGTTGGGCGTCAGCATCTTTAACCTCCTGCGGGCACTGGACACAGTCACCATCACCACCCGGAACAGCACGAAGGTGTTCACCTGTCAGAGAAGAGCCGTTGGACCCAGTAACCTTCTGTAATCCCAGCTCCAGTGGGGTGAGGCTTTTCCGCTGGGAACTCAATAACTACGTGTCAGAACTTGGGGAGAAACGTATCACTCTTGAGAAAGCAGCGAATAAAATACTTCATAGAGCTATCCACACACCTGAAATCTAGAAAACTTATCTCAAAACTTCTCCTATAGAACGTCTTCCCTGTTAAGTGTCTATTCTGGACCACTTAAACATTGCACCTTTTTCCTCTACTATGTTGTTGTATAATGATACTGATACGACTTCAAGGATGTAGATGTTCCCGTATTAAAATCAGACCTTTAGATAAGGCAATGTCACAGTCAACCTACACATTTATCTACATTCCTAAATTAACAGTCAATACAAGAACTGGTCAGCAAAATTTTCTTAAAGCATTTTTTTCTATCAAAAAGCTGCTTTCATTAAAGAGATTTGTTTGTGCTCTGAGAGTATATATAAAGCATACCAAAAATTTTCCTACAAAAGCAGCAGGCACAATGAGCCCTGGGAACAAGCACCTTAGCTACAGAAGCGCTGACACCCCTGACGCTGCAACGCTTTCCTAAAACCAGACACGAAGGAATCACACCTTCCCAGCAGGTCTTGGCACTTACGGCCAGGATGAAGAGAACAGGGCCAACAAAGGCCCAGATGACGTTGGTCTGAACGTTCAGCCAGCAATGGTTGTCTGCCACATACTTGTTAAAGGAAGTTGCGAGGGTCACACCCACGATAACAACTGGAAGGCCTGCAGAAAAAAAACACAGATTAAATCCCAGGAAAAGCAGCGATGACCCATGCAGACAATTGCTTCAAAACCCCCATGACCAGACACGCTCCAGCGTGAGCCAGCTTAGCCTCTGAAACCCCATGAGCAACATCAATTTACTGCGGCTGAAATCTGTCCCAGCTCTGCAAGACCAAATTTATATGCTGTCAGCATCATTCTCCTAGGTATAAAGCATTCCAAGTCCTGAGTCCTGATCAAAGCAATTTACTCCTCAGATTGCTTTTTTAACAAAACAGACAATCAAAGACATAAAACAATCCAAAATTCTTGAACCGGTTGCCCAATGTTCAATTAGGTGTGTGTTTTGCAAGGAGCACTGACCTAAAGAGGCTCCTCTTCGATATGAAACTCAGCTTGCTCGAATGAATTCTATGTCCCTAAAGGGCTCGCTCAGAATAAAGGGTGCTTAGTCAGGAACATACTTATATTTTCATTACTATCAGACAGTAGTAATGCTCTCCAAGAACAAGAACTTACCATAAACTTTCTCCTCCATTTTTTTGTATTGAACTCTTGGACTTAGAAATGCTTTTTAATTTACATTCTAAGACCAGCTATTTGACACATAAAGGTAAGAAAGCCTCTGCAGAGCAGTGGCACCCGGCTGTCGCATTGAATCAAACCAAACATTCGGGAATCTCTCCTACTGAAACTTTTGCTAGACAAAAAATCGACACATTTTTCTGAGCGCCCAGCACAGAGGAGGCTGTAGATACCCCAGCCTGTCACATAGTAGAACTTCATTCTCCTGTCTTCGCTCATGTTGACTGCCACCACTTTGCTCCACAGGAGAAGCCCCTCTACCAGCATCCACGAAAAGGCTGCCATGAAGAAGAGGTGAAGGAAGGCAGTGACCGTGAAGCACATCACCTGGAGAGAAGAGAAATCACACGCTCTTTCAGGACGGGGAGTGCTCTGGGAGCTTCTGAGTGTGTGTGGTCAGGAGGAAGAGGGCAACCTGCAAATTATGCTGCAGAATGTGCAGAAATGTATTTAAACATCCACAAGCACCAGGAAGAGTTGTTAAAATTGCAACACGTGAATCGTCCAACTGCTGCAGCTCACACTCATTTCATCTGTGTGACCACCTCAAACCACAGAAGGAGGAACTGGTAGCATCTTTCCTGCAGTTCTTGGACTTTCCTTGCGGGTCTTTCATCTCAGAGCTGCTTGATCCAGCCCCAGGATGTGGAAGAGGCCACAGAAAGGGACAGAACTGTACGTTGCTGTTTTATAACTACTTAAATTTCCTGAAGGATTTTTTTTGTCAGAAACAAACTGTCAGAAAAAACGCATGAATTTTCCTGACAGATTGCACAATGCATATATGCATATTTCCAAACACAGAGACACAATTCTTTCCTAGATGCAAGTTACAGGTAATTAATGAAACGTTAATAAGAGGGATCACACTTCTGTTCTGTTTGCTCTGACAGCAGTGCTTGAGCAGGCCTGGTCCTGCTGGCTGAACAGGACACCTTCTGCTGAGCTTACCGGGTTGGTCCTGGCCAATTCACTGAACATGAGCAGAGCTTCTGCTGCAGCTAACGCAAAGATCAGGTTCTTGTGCACAGTTGTTCGTTCGCTCTTGGGGAGGCTGAGGAAGGAGAGAGGAAGCCCTCAGCTGCAGTCAAGTGAAAGGGGGCACGTGTTCTCACCAGTCCTTGCTGGGCTGTGCAGACCTGCCCGGCTGACCTGCCATCTCTCTGGCACCCGCTGCAAAGGCGACAGTCCAGCGAGGCAGGGGACTGCCCTGCTCTGCAAGCACTCGGTGCTGGGGACGCGCTTGGGTACGGCTGCTCAGACCTTGGCCACTGCTCCAAGGGAGAGGCAGCGAGGAGGAGGAGGAGGGAGCCACTGCCGCGCTCACAAGGCAGATCTCTGTGCGTGCCAAGTGACGCAGAACGGTTGGCAATTGAAGAAATAGTCTTTGCTCCATTTATTTTATAAAAATTAACTCCAGCAGAGCAGTTTTTATGGTAAACACTGTTAGTCATCTTTCCACAGACACTCAGGTGTGTGCCCAGCTCATACAAGCATGTCCATAGAAACAACCAGCGCTGCGGCCCCTCCCTAGCCAACGACAGCCGCTCCCCTCCCTCCCCTTTGCCGCCCACTACCACTGCAGCCCCCCAGCCTCTCCCCACGCACCTGCATCACCCCACACTGACAAAGGATACCTTCTTTATATACTTGTTCTGAAGCAAAATATCAAACAAAAAACAGAGAGAAGGCTACAAGTGTCTGGACTTTTCTTACCCAACTGCCAAGAATAAAATGAAGGTAACTATCAAGGCACAGAAGGAAACTCCACATCCAACAAAAGTCAAGGTCTGCAGTGTGAGCTCCTCCTTGGTGGTTCTCTGCTCCAACAATGAAACAACAGAAGACACAAAGGCCCCACAAATTAACCACAGACTGCTTGCTGTTCTGGCATCGGCCCCTCAGAGCGGCAGAGAAAGGCTCCTTGCTTACCTGCATCTCGTACACCTGCAGCAGGACAGCAAAATTCGTGGTGTGGTTGCAAAAACAGGCAGTGGAGTCCAGGAGAGATGTCACCACAGAGCAGCCGGCTGTGGACCACATCCCACCAGCATCTGGGCTAACATGCAGCAAAAAACCAGAGAAAACACATGGAAATTACCATCCACTTCAACAGAAAGCCAAGGCGTTACGCGAATTTCATTCTCCCAGAAGAAGCAGAGTTGAAAGGAGGAAGAAGAGTATATCAGAGATGGGTCGTCATATGGACTTTCCTTTGGCTCATCCTGTGTCTCAGCAGATTTGCCTTATCCATCAGGCATGCACAAGAAAACAGGTTTAGTGTCAATGCGTGCATTAAAAAGCACAGTTCAGCCCTCATTGCTTTAGACAGAACTCAGTAACGGCTCATTCACGGCACATTCACTGAGAGCATCACTGCGCCAGGCAAGTCTAATCCTCTCTCGGTCACCTTGGCCTGCCATGTACCCTGTGCAGTTCCACCGGACTCTTGCTCTCCAGGACAAGACAGCCTGTCTCCGGCCAGGCAGCTGCTCACCGCCGCCCGGGCAGCCAGCAAAGCTCCAGATCTGAAATCCCTGTGCAGGGACGAAGGCTGGAGCAGGTCAGCTCTGTCCTCGCTGGCAGCACTGCCCCTCTGAGCCTGCCCCAGTATCAAGGGAAGGCTAAGTTCAGAGCAGGGCCGGTGGAACTGTTTGTGCAGGAACCAGCCGCTTCCAAAAACACCCTCTTCCCACCTTCCCCAAACTGATCCATGCCTGTTACAAGACTGGGACTCTATGGAGTTTTTTTGCACTTGAATGACTTAATTACCGATCCATAATATATCACAGTCTCAGTGCTCTCACTGCGGTGACGTTCAGCAAAAACACATCTCAATGCCAAGCAGTATTTATGAGGCTGGGAGTCCTGCATGTCTGTTGGGCTATATATCTTGGACCAACCCTTCGTTGTTGCAGGCAACAATCACAATTAACTAGGGCTTTCCATTTTAGCTGTATATACCTCCTTAAAGGTCACTTGCTTGTGAGTGACTTTTCCAAAGGAAATCTTCCCAGGAGAGCGCTCTACTCCAGCAGATAGAGGATGCCAGCACGCAAAGCAGCAAAGAATTAAAGACCCCTACTCTTACCATTAGACTTATATTGTTACATTTGGTTTTCCAGTGGAAATTAAAGCTCACAAATCTGGGGACTCAGACTGAAACAAGGCACCTGAGGCTGAAGTTCCAGAAGGCACAGATGGGCCCCACCAGCTTATTGGGCAGGTCCTGCAGGCAGAGAGGGAGAAGAAGAGGTTACACAGCCACGCACCCACCGTATGCAGACTGATGCAGCTCACTCGCTAGGCTGCCACAAGGTCCGTCAGCACAGGACAAACACCTCCCCAGGGAAATGGGGGTCAAGGGGAGAGACCTGGGCACGGGACACCCCTAAGTCCAAGAGCTCTGGGGGCCTTCAGCCAAGGCTGGGCATTCTGCCGGGTCAGGCTCGCGATGCCGCTGGCGGGGAAGCGGCTGGGAAGCACAGCCCCTCCTTGGGGTACCTGGACACGGTGCTGCAGGCGGTAGCGCACAGACGTGCTGATCTCCTGGTAGTCGCTGAGCAGGGTGGAGGAGATCACAGCAGTGCCCACCGTGGTGCTCAGGTACCTGTCAGGGAATGCATGCTGCTCACAGGCACCCGAACCACAAGACGCGCTCAGAAAACAGCATCTCGTGTTATACAAGACAGCTGGAGAGATCCAGAGCCGCTTCTGGAGTGCTTCAGTGCCACCAGCAAAGGGCCTGGGGACAGGGCAGAGAGTGCCCCAGGTTGCCTGGCGAACAGAAAACACCTCCGCC
>NW_009620568.1:0-7991 GCF_000690535.1 Cariama cristata | reverse complement strand
ATATATATATATATATATATATACACACCAAAGGGTAGATACAGGTAATATACTATGAAATACCTACATTCCCAAAACCTATAAATAAAAGTAATTGCACTACATTGGTGGAGGAAAAGTAGTGGCCTAAATTTGAGAAAGTCAATATTCCATTATGAATCTTTGCAAACAACTTGTCCCTTAGATATAACCTACTACTGACTGTCACTTTATCTTACTTGTAGTGTATTCCTTGGCTTGCATGCAACAATATGAGTTTGAGGTTACCTTTCTTCAAACGTTGATGTAATTTTTCTACCATTTTAGGGCACGTTTACTATCCTAAAGATTTGTTGTAAATGATTCCAGCAGATGAAATCTGTTGATCCCTAAAGGCAGATATGCATAATCAAGGTGTTTTCATGCATTTCACTTCATATCTTCCAGTACTGCATTTGATGTCTAAGGAAAATATCTTTCTTAATTTGAAATTTCTGGTAAAATAAACACTTGTTTACACATCAGGACATCATTCTTAATCCATGTATTTGTTAATACATTTTCCACTGCAGCTGATGTGTTCAGCAAATTGTTGAGATTGCATATTAATTGCAAATAAAGAAGACTAGTGTTGCATACGTTTTTAAAAGCTGAAAAATTGGTTTGTTCCTATTACCTAATTCATATTTTTCATTAAATGTAAAATATATCCATATTTAACCTTCAAGATATCAAAATATTTTCTCCCAGAGAATATGGAATCCAAGTAAGAATATTTAAGTCAGGATATAGAAAATGTTCCTTCTTCAGAGAGAGACAAGGGATTGTCTTACAATAAATACTCTGTTCATATGTAAACACAAAAAAGCACACAGCACAGTGCCACTCATACATCACTGCAAGCAGATATAAATCCTAGCACAGACAAGCAGTGTTCAAGACTTTATAACGACAATGAACTACTAAATGAAAGAAAGATTACCTCGAAATATTCAGTGTACTAGATAAAAGAACCGGCTAGACTCACTAATGGACAGGAAAGATGAGAAGGGAGCATTTTCTCCAAATTCTCATATCATTCTGTTGCAGGTAAAGAGAGAAATAAGAACAGTGATGATATATACATATATCATGTATACATATATCATCACTGTTCTCATATTTATAATGAGAACAGAAGATACATATAAAAACAAACAAACAGAAAATACTTCTCCAAAAGAAAAGAGAAGATAATTTTTAGATTTATACCGTAGGAGTAAGAAACACATACACATTTGTTTATCATATCCACTGTACAGCAGCCTTGACCTACTTAACTAAAGGTCACATAAGATCAATGAGAGTAAAACCACATACTACTGTTTAATAACAATGATGGAACAATTAGTTTCTGGCATTTACTACTTTGAAGTTCTTTAAATAGGTTTTTCGAAAATGTTCAACAGAACGTGAGGACAGAAAATCAGTATCCTTGGCCCTCCTCGAGTTTTGTGAGGAGCAGCTTACACCATGGGCAGGAGGGCTAGGTTTCCCCCACCTCAGAAAGCATTTGAAAGTCATTCTACTGCCCTAACCTCCTGCTGGTGCAGTGAGGGCTGCTGCATGACCAGGGATCATGGATTAAATTTGACTTTCTTCTTTCTATGTTTTCATTAAGAAAAGTAAAATGGACTAAGTAGTAGAATGAGACCACAGTGTTTCCAGTGGGACAGTGGCAACTCTCTTTCTCTTTGCTACTATAGAGAGTCAGAAAAGCAGAAGAGAAGGCGGCTGGTGAAAGAAAGCAGTTAGATTTGGTTCAATATGTATACAGTGACAAAGCTGATCAGAAATTTCGCTTCTAAACACTTTTCCACTGAAGAACAATGATTTACTAGATCTGTAGCATGCCTCAGTGCAGGTTTTTTTTAACCAATACTGCCCAAACTCTGCCATATCACTTGCAAGAGTCTCCACCCATCTCCTCACTGCGCTACTTCAAACCTGATCTTCTCTGTATCCCTGGCTTCTGAGTACCTTCCTTTCTCCTGCCTGTGCTGACATGGATCTGAGCATCCGAAAGCTGTGGTCAGCTAGTGCCTGGACAATACCACCGTAGGAGCTGGTGCTGATTTGGTCATCCAGGACTTGTCTGTTCTAGTTAAATAAAAAATGCCAGTGAGTTCAAGCATTGTCTCAAGCACAACTCTCCGTGAGCTTCTTGATGCAGATTTGGCTTGTGAAACAAATATTATCCCAGACATTGCTGAGCCTGTCTTACGGCTGGAATTTTTTCTTCATGTTTTTTCACTCCTTCAGAAATAGATACTTTTGACTTGATTTGGCCTGAGGTACAGTTGCTATTCCTTGACTCCTCTGTTCTTAAGTCAAAATGAGACAAAATTTAACAGGTGTGAACCTGTAAAAAAAGTACAGATAATATCTATTGGCTTGAATATCTTGACAATTGTGAAGAACTAGAAAGAACAGAAATTAAACCTCTGAGGTGAGGGAAAACAGTCCCTTTAAAAGCTGTAATTGTCCACTATATATTCTTATATGAAGACAATTTTTGTAAGATACTTCATTATAATTTTATATAAATCAGTAAATAAGTGCCCAGACTTTCAATATAGGCCTCCAAAGCTACTCGTATTCATCCATCTTCTTCATTCTAGGAATGTGCATAATGTCATTGAAATTTAAAAGCAAACAAAAATATTTTTGGAGGAATGTAATTTCTCTGTAGTATGTCAGTGATTTTACCTTTTTAAACTTAGAGCTTAGAAACTTTAGAAGAAAAAGAGATTTTATCTGCAAATTTAGTTGTAGTTCCTAAGACTTTTCAAAATCTATTTCCTTGCCTACATGGATTAATGTTTTTTAACCACCTTCTCAGACTTATAAATCTTATTGTAACCTTATCTTTGCTTTAATTATATGATTTTGGATCTTAATTCTCTCCAATCTTACTTTCACTTTTTAATCAACTATTTGGCTCATGCAACTGCCTGGGACCTAGAAATTTATAAGGACTGGTGAAGACGTCTGCTTTTCATAAGGATGAATGTGTGACATATGTCAAAGCACTTAAAGTGTCTATTTTTACCTCCTCATTACTTCTCCTTCCTTTCACTTCTTTCCAAGATTCACCCATTCCAAGGCATATTTTGCTGTTGTCTTCAGTTGTATTCTATACAATAGCCCCTCCCTCTCCAGTTCCCCTCCACAAGAAGCTGTAGAGAGGAATGAGGTGAACCCTTAGTCTCCTTCTGCCCAAACTAATTAAAATGATAAACAGAACACCTAGCCCTGAGGAACACCACTGGTTACTGGTCACTAGCCGGATGTAGCCACATCCATTACAACCCTTTGAACTCTGCCCTTCAGCCAGTCCTTCACCCAGCACACAATGAACCTGTTCATCTCACAGCTGGACGACTTGTCCAAAAGGATGCTGTGGGGGACAGTATCAAAAGCCCTGCTAAAATCCAGAACAACTACTTCCTGTCATCCACTAGGTGGAGGACCACCTCATAGAAGGATATCAAATTAGTTCACAGAATCGCGGATTGGTCGGGGATGGAAAGCATGTCTGGAGATCATGTACTCCACCCCTCCAGCCAAAGCAGGTTCACCTACAGCAAGTTGCACAGGAATGCATCCAGTTGGGTTTTGAATATCTCCAGAGAAGGAGACTCCACAACCTCTCTAGGCAACCTGTTCCAGTGCTCTGTCACCCTCAAAGTAAAGAAGTTTTTCCTCATATTAAGACAGAACTTCCTGAGTTTCAGTTTCTGCCTGTTGCCTCTTAACCCATTGCTGGGCACCACCGAAAAGAGTCTGGCCCCATCCTCTTGACATCCACCCTTAAAGTATTTGTAAGTGTTGATGAGATCCCCTCTCAGTCTTCTCCAGGCTGAACAGAGCCAGGAGCCTCAGCCTTTCCTTGTCAGGGAGATGCTCCAGTCCCTTAATCGTCTTTGTTGCCCTCTGCTGGACTCTCTCCAGTAGTTCCTTGCCTTTCTTCAACTGGGGAGCCCAGAACTGGACACACTACTCCAGAGGTGGCCTCACCAGGGCAGAGTAGAGTGAGAGGATAACCTCTCTCAACTTGCTTGTCACATTCTTCCTAATGCACCCCAAAATACCATTGGCCTTCTTGGCCACAAGGGCACATTGCTGGCTCATGGTCAACTTGTTACCTACCAGGACTCCCAGGTCCTTCTCCACTGGGCTACTCTCCAGCAGGTCAACCTCCAGCCTGTACGGGTGCATGGCGTTATTCCTCCTAGGTGCGGGACCCTATACTTGCCCTTGTTGAACTTCATCAGGTTCCTCTTTGCTCAGCTCTCAGGCCTGTCCAGGTCTCACTGAATGGCAGCGCAACCTTCTGATGTATCAGCCACTCCTCCCAGTTTTGTATCATCAGTGAACTTGCTGAGGGTACACTCCATCCCTTCATCCAGATTGTTGATGAATAGGTTAAACAAGACTAGACCCAGAACTGACCCTTGGGGAACACCACTAGCTACAGGCCTTCAACTAGACACTGCACTACTGATCACAATCCTTTGAGCTCTGCCATTTAGCCATTTCTCAATCCATCTCTCTGTCCAATCACCTAACCCACACTTCCTGAGCTTACCTACGAGGATGTGATGGGAGACAGTGTTAAAAGCCTTGGTGAAGTCAAGGTAGACAACAGCCATTGCTGTCCCCTCATCTCCCCAGCCAGTCATGCCACAGTAGAAGAACCAGGTTGGTCAAACAGGACTTTCCTTTTGTGAACCCATATTGACTGTGTCTGATGATTGCATTGTCCTTTAAATGCCTTTCAATACGACCCAGGATGACCTTCTCCACGATTTTTGTGGGTAGTGATGTTAGGCTAAGAGATCTGTTAATTTTTTGAACATAAATAAAAATGTGATGTCAGTACGAAGTAAGATCATGATATTACTAGAGTTCGTTTTGCATATTTTATGTTACTTAAATATTACGAATGTCTTTCAAGATTTCTGTTACATATGTAACAGCTCGTTGGGTTAGGTGACAGCATCGGTTTACTTTCTTAGATTTTCTTATATTATAATATTATAATAATGCCTAGTAATGAACATTGGAAATGTTACAATAATGACAGAGTAACTGTGAAGGATGGCTCTGGTTTAATGGGCTTGATGTACTCTGGCCTATGTTTCTTCTACTATACACCAACATTCATCTGTTTCAACTGTATTTAAAAACAAATAATTATAATAATAAAAAAAATCCTCCATGCTATTGCCCAGTTGACCTGAGTGAGACTGCAAAGGAGAGTCCCCTTGCCTGGCTGTGCTGCTCGACAAGAGCTTGACTCTCCCCAGTGATGATCTGTGCCAACACGGCACCATCCCTGCAGGCAGTGGGGCCGTTGCAGAATCAGCATTAGGTCAACACGGCATCCCTGACCTTATTAGTCGTGTTGGGTTTGTGTGGCACAAGGGAGGGGCACTGAGGGTCTCTGCCCACTATGTCCGTGACAGTTTCTTACTGGGGACCCCAGACCTGGGCACAGTGTTGAGTAGAGGGGAAGAGTCACCTTCCTCCAGCAGCTGGCAATGCTTTGGCTAGTGCAGCCCAGAGTACCATTCACCACCTTTGTGGTAAGGTCACCTTGCTGGCTCCTGGTCAACTTGGTGTCCATCAGGACCCCTAGTTCCTTTTCTGCCAAGCTGTTTTCTGGCAGCTTTACCAAGCTGGTTTTGGTCAAGAGTTCATGTGGATGATTCCCTGGATGCTTCATGCCCATACAGGTGCCATCCACAGTCGGTCCCACTGTCTCTGCAGGTCTCCCTGTGCCATTGCTGTGAGGGTTAGTTTTCTCCAGCCAAAGCAGTGTTCCAAATGGAAAGGTTTTCTGTTATTATGGGACAGGGAGAAAGAGGATGCATCTTGTCAACAGAGTCCAGAGATGGAGTTTCTGCAGAACTCCATCTTTGTCTTTTCTCCTTAACTCCAGCTTTTTAATGCCAACTTTTTTCTTCTTCACATGATGTCTGGGTAGAAGGCAGTGGTCAGCAGTCTCATGGAAAACTAGTGAGGAATTTCCCTTTGCTGGCTGCAACAGAAACAGCAGCCACATAACTTGCCTTCCTGAGTGAGCAGCTGCCTGCAGAATCCCAGCATCTCAAAGATAGGGTAGGAGGAAACTCCAAGAAGCAGAGCAGACCAGAATAGTGCAGCTCAGGCAGTTGCAGGTATGTCTTGACCACTTCTTACTCTTCCTGGGATGCTTTAAACAGTCAGTGGAGAGAACAAAGCAGTCCTTCTGCCTGCTCAAGCCAGACCTGTTGTCTCTGGCTCCAAATATAGGAAGCAGAGTAAGAGGAAGGTAAAAAATGAAACCCAAGCTCTTGTGTGAGCTTGCCTTGACATTTTCCAAAAGAAGAAGAAGGAAGGAAGGAAGGAAATTAATGAAACAAAGACAGAAACACAGAGAGAAAGATTGAGCAATACTCTCTAAGCCCTCTAGGAATAGGGTTGGGAAAAAACTTGAAGGATTGCAATGCCTCCTCCTCATGCCATGCATATTTGCAAAGGTAAGTGTCTGAAGAAGGACATATTGGATGACTGAAAAGTGAGATAGGGAGCACACAGATATTTTACCTTCACATCTGCCACTGACATTTTACAGGGATTTCTGGGCACCATTTAACCTGACTTTTTTGATTCCTGCTTTCCATCAGTCCCTTGACATGTATTGTGCTACAAAGCAAAGCCTCAGCCCTTTATGCTGCAAGAGAAAGGCAACATCACGGTCAGGAGCCAGACAAAAGTGTGGACCTTCTTGTCACTCAGCAGCTGAGCACTGGGCTACTGGGAAGGTAGAGGAGATAAGTGGATTACTGAGATCTGTCTCCATTTTCTAATAGCCTGTGTGTGCCTTTATTGGCTCCTGTCCTTCTGAGGAAGACAAGATCTTGAAAGGACTTGAAATTGGTAAGTTCCTAGGTGCTATTTAAGAAGATTAATATACTTTTCTTAACTCTGATAATAATTTGATGCAGGTGTATGTAGAAGAATGCGTGGTTTAAGTATGACCACAGCTTTTGCAGCTGTGTGGTCAAAGTTTAATCGCATAGAAAAGAATAGAATAGTTTAGTTCCAGTTGGAAGGAACCTACAACAATCATCTAGTCCAGCTGCCTGACCAATTCAGTGCTGACCAAAAGGTAAAGCATATTATTAAGGGTATTGTCCAAATACCTCTTAAACACTGACAGGCATGGAGCATTGACCACCTCTCTAGGAAGCCTGTGTTCCACTGTTTGACTACCCTCTTGGTAAAGACATGCTTCCTAATGTCAAATCTGAACCACTCCCACACATCCTGTCGCTGGATCCCAGAGAGAAGAGATCATCACTTCCCTCTCTACTTCCCCTCCTCAGGAAGCTGTAGAGAGCAATGAAGTTGCCCCTCAGCCTCCTTCTCTCCAAACTAGACAAGCCCAAAATCCCCAGCCACTCCTCATAGGACATTCCTTCCAGCCCTTTCACCAGCTTTCTTTCCCTCCTGCGGATGCATTCAAGGACCTTCACATCCTTCTTAAATTGTGGTGCCCAGAACTGCACACAGTACTCAAGATAAGGCCACATCAATGCTGAATACAGTGAGATAATCACCTCTTTTGACCAGCTGATTATGCTGTGTTTGATGCATCCCAGTATGTGGTTTGCCCCCTTGGCTGCCAGGGCTGACTCACATGGAGCCTGCTGTGAACCAGCACCCCAGATCCCTTTCTGCAGGGCAGCTCTTCAGCCACTCCTCTACCAATTTATACTTGTGCCTGACGTTACTCCATCCCAAGTGCAGAATCCAGCATTTGGTCTTATTAAACTTCATGCCACTGATGATTGCCCAGTGCTCTGGTATACCAGATCACTCTGCAGGGCCTCTTGTCCCTTGAGAAAGTTGACAGCACCTCCCAGTTTAGTATCATCACTCATGGTATTGTTATAATTATTAGATAATAATTTATAATAAAA
>NW_009620567.1:503-703 GCF_000690535.1 Cariama cristata | reverse complement strand
GTAGGATCTGGCACTTGTTCTTGTTGAACATCATACGCTTGGTCTCAGCCCATCTATCCAGCCTGTCTGGGTCCCTCTGCAGAGCCTTCCTACCCTCCAGCAGACAGACATTCCCATCTAACTTGGTGTCATCTGCAAATATACGGAGGGTGCCCTCCATCCCCTTGTCTATATAATCTCAAAAGATGTTAACCAGCACT
>NW_009620567.1:0-417 GCF_000690535.1 Cariama cristata | reverse complement strand
GGCCATCCATCCCATTTTTTCCCCATCGAAGAGTCCACCTATCTAAGCCACAAGCAGCCAGTTTCTCTAGGAGGATGTTGTGGGAGATCGTGTCAAAGGCCTTACTTAAATCTAGGTAGACAACACCCAGAGCCTTTCCCTCATCTACCAAGTAGGTCACCTTGTCATAAAAGGAAACCAGATTGGTCAAGCATGATCATCCTTTCATAAATCCATGTTGGCTGGCCATGATTCCCTGATTTTCCTGCATGTGCTGTGTAATGGCACTCAAGATGATGTGACCTTGCCCTGAGGTCAGGCTGACAGACCTGTAGTTCCCCAGATCGTGTTTCCGACCCTTCTTGTAGATAGGCATTGCATTTGCTAACTTCCAGTCTGCTGGAACGTGTCCAGTTAACCAGGACTGCTGGTAGATGA
>NW_009620566.1:0-27340 GCF_000690535.1 Cariama cristata | reverse complement strand
TATATATATATAAAACCCCAAACTATGTATGTCATACATGTCCAGCATGAGACTCTGGACATATAAGAAAAATCCTGCAATACTGTGTAAATTGTTCAAACAAATAGTAGAAGAAAGCCACCCTTTGAGTCAACCACCTGAAGTTAGCAATTAGCATAGCTATGCTAAGAATGATTCCCGTTGCAGATATCTCATATGTCTCAGATATCACTAGCTGATACCTCAGTCAAAATAAATCCACTTTGTCACTATGTTTACACTGCTGAAGAGTTTTTGTTAAACCAAAACCCTTCCATAAACTGCACTATTTTGTATATAAGGTATAGAAAGTACTTGTGTTGGGGTTACAGGCTTCTCAGTTAATAGTTTGTTTCTTTTTCCTGGAGAGAGCTGGTTTGTTTTGAACAAAGCACTTAAACGTTGATTATAAGGGAAGGGCTCCCAACCTTGGTGGGGCAGACTTCTTCCAAAAATCATTTAGGAAGCGTAAAAACAGAAAAAGGAAAAGCTACCCTGGTGCTTTCTTGAGAGGTGAGATGTTGAGGTAAAACCCCTTGTTCTAAATCAGGAAAAAGGGGGACGTAAGCCTGCTGTTAAGTGTCTCAAGCATGTGCTCAAGCTATACAGCAGACATATTCCTCTTCGTCTTTTTTGTTTGTTTTCCTGCTCGGCCAGGTCTCATGGGTACGTTCAGAGAGTGCCCACCACGCAGGATGGACTCCAGGTGAAGGAACACACCGTCAGCTCTTGCAAAGCTCACCCTGCATGTGCAAAATCAGGAATTTAGCTATATGGGGAATTCAGAAGTCCCAAGGATTAGACTGCAGCTGTGGAAGGCATTACAGGTTTAAATTTGGGATGTAGACACCTGAAAGTGAAAGGAGGATCTTCTATCAGTAATTCATCCTGTGGGGTCACACAGGGACACTATCGGTGACAAATACTGTAACAGTTTTATTGAAGATACTCCAATTACTGTGATCCCACTGCCTGGCTGAAGAAAGGTGGTTGAATACTGACTGTTCTTACACATTTCTGCCTGTTCCACTAACACAACCTAGTGTGTTAACTAACACATCTTTTCCTTCTGTTGTCTTTCTTTATCAATAGAGTCATAGTTGAAAATAAAAAAAGAAGGAAACACCGTACTCTAAGTCTTAGAGGATCTGAGTAAATGTTGCAGGAAACTTCCCAGAAACTTGATGCCAGATGTAAAAGTATTGTTAGTTATATTGTTCACTTGACAGGCAGACAATTTTGGGAATGCATAGTGTAGCTGGGACAATATTGCTGTAGCAGCCATGGCACATCCTTACATTTTGATATTTACTTTGCTATAGTTTGGGGGATTTTTAACACACAGGTTAAATCTGCACTGCAAGTGAAACTGCAAGTGTAAGCCAGCAGGTAGGCAGCAGAGGAGCACCAGTGGTTTGGGCTTCACCATGGGCTGTGCACACCTGCTGAGGACACCGAGACTTTCCCAAGATTCTTCTTCTGCACTGAGTCCTGCAATGTAGCATCCTCATTGCTACTAGTGTCTTTATCAGGTAGCTTCAGGCTCATATGTGATGGTCACACCTCTGTTTTGTGAGTACAATCTTAGCTCCCTGAATGCTTTAGACTGTCCAAGCCCTGTTCACACACAGCTATTTAGCAAAACTTTCACAGGCAGATCAGGTAGATGTAAAGAACAGACTTAAGGCCCTAATTCTTCAGTGAACTTCGTACCTTCTCCATTTGCCAGTTTGACAGATGCATCTGGAAGGGGCCTTGTGGAAGGATCCAGAAAGCAGGTCTGGGGTTGGAAGCTCCTGACTAACACAATAGCTACATTTCGACTTCCATATTCCAGGCCATTTGACAGCATCAAGACACACAAGCCACCTATAGCGCTTGGAACAACTACGCTCCGTAATTTTTTATCCTCATTTTAGATCAATCTAGCAATAATAAACTGATTCTTATGGTTCCTGGCAGGCTGCCCCAGTATGAGAAGTATTCTCTCCCTTGTTCAAGGGATCTTTTAAAGGATCATTCAGCCAGACTTCTCCTCTAGCTCTGGGAGGTTTGGACTGCAGCAACTTCTTGCTGTCAGCCATCCCCACATCGTGTTATTTATTTGTGGCACTTTGTATAAGAGCTCCTATGCAAATTATAGCTTGGAGCTTTTGTCCGATGGATGGCAAGAGCTGCAGTGTGCCATTCCCCCAGTGGCAAGCCTGCTTCGGTGTCACTTAATAAATCACCATTCCAAACACAAGAGAAAAAAATGTAAGTATGTCGGAAATTTAAAACTGGATCTTTTCTGTCATTCTTCTCTCATCACAAATAAACCAAAAAGAAAAGAAAGACGCTTGTGGTACTAGAAGCCTTTGGATTGTTATAACTACTAACCAAAACCTCCAATAAGCTGCCAACCAGACTACTTTCCTCAAGCTTATTATTCCACTTCTGTTTCTGCCATTTAACTCCTCAACTGTAATATTTCCATGCAAACAGCACGGTGTGCCCAAAATATCTTATCTTACATTAGAGAGAAAACAAAATTTTTCAGCGAGGACACTGTATCTCTTTTCCCCCATATGGCTGCAACTATGCAAAACCAAAATGGTTTCTCTCTTGGCAGGCAGGCGGGATTCCTAATGAGCCAACACACAGAAAACAGACAAAATTAAGAGACAAACACCAGAGCCTATTTTATCCTCTTTCTTTTCCCATCATGCTTTGTCCAGCTCTTACATCCTAGTTATTACCACTAACTACAGCCGACAGATAATTAGAAATTGTATTTCAACCAATGTCATTGGCTGATGAGCCCTGTACATTGATATAAACGTAACAATTTTGCCCCATATTCATGGCTATCAAAAATTTTTATTTTGTCTGTATCTCTGCTCTAATTTCCTCCTACCTTTGCCTAGCACTTTTTGATTGTTCTTATCTGACACCTTCTTTTCTCTCTCTTTTCCAGAACATGCTTCATGTTGTTTCACTCTGTCTTAGTACTTTCCCCAGGTTTCTCCTCCGCTTGCTATGTCCTGTTTCTTTGGACATCCCTTTCAAACACTCTTTGGGATTGGAGGCTTCCCCCATGACTTCCCTTCACATCCTTTATCTTTACTCTCTCACACAAGTCCATAATAATTCCTCAGTTCAAGAAAGATACAGCTGGAAAAAACCATGGGGGGGTGAAATACTGCATCTCAGATTCCTCGCTGCACTGGAAACTCAGTGATTTTGAGTTGATGCATCCTGCAGAAATGGATACTGTTAGTTAAATAGATGGATCCTGCCCGCTGACAGATATCCTTTTATATCCTAGTTACTTTTCTCACAAGTGTAGAGTTAACAGATAGAGGGGATGAAAGAAAGGAGGGCTGTCTTGGTTCTCTCCACAGGATCAACTTGGAACCTCTAAAGCAAGTGAAGATAAAGAGAACGTGGTGGGGTACTGGAATACGTGGGCTTAATCTGACACGTTCACCTCTTTGTGGCGCCTACGTGTTCAACAGTCCCGCTGAGTATGGCTCTCCACATGAGTAAAGTACATATATGACAGCCCATTAATAATGTCTAATATATAATTTTGTTTTTTCTTTTTTTCCCAAGAAAAATTTTTAGTATTTTATCAGCTTCCAGTTCTGCTGACTTCTAACAAGCCTTTTTGGGGATTTTTTTTCCTGAGCTGGTTTTAGTGGTGAGTAGGAGTGAAGAAAGAAATTCAATAAGCCTGCAGGCAATTGCTGTACTGGCACTGTGCATTGCTTTTCATTTTGGAATTGGCATGAAGGCCCTCCACGTAACACAAGCTCTCCTTTTTGACAGAATTGACAGATAAATTATATAACAAGATGCAGTCAGATAGTTTTTGGGAGGATGAGGCTTGAGTGAAGTCAAAATGGAAAGCTAATTTCACATCAGGGGTATTCCTTCATTGTGCTATTAAAACAAAGCACCTTTGATCCAAAAGGCTCCTATGGCACTTCATAAAATGTAGCCAAGATCTGAAATGATGTGGTTCTAAATTAGGTTCCTCAATCTATAGTTGGACATACCAGTAACAATCAATAATCACAAATGTTTGATCTCTCACAAATTCTGTTTATTTGGCAGGGCAGGGACACTGAAAATTATTAGTACCTTTAAGCTGTGCAAGCAATTTTAGTTGAAACTGTATATTCTTTAAAAATACTGATTGAATTTGTACAAGAAACTAATATCTAAATATGTTGAAAGCCAAAATAGATGAGTGTCCTCCTTTCTTCTAACTTAATTTGAACCTCCTGGAGCCCCACAGAAATTCTCTGACATTTCCCATTCTTGGTAACATTTGCTTTATATTCGAATCATACAACATATCGGACTATATTTTTCGTACTAAGAATTTCCAATAAATGTTTTCAAAGCTTTGGAAGGTGTCCGCTCTGAGTCAATTTCAGATCCTTCAAGGAGATTTATAAGGTGGTATGAAGTGAGGAATAGAAAGGAAAAGAAGTTGAAATAAGGCTTTTCCTACATAAACAGTAAGAAAGGCATAGCACTAATCAAATAGTCCTAGATAAGTAAAAAATAAACCTGCAGGAAAGAAATAAAACAGGTTGCTCTTTATTCTATATACTTCTAAAAGTTCAAAATTTCCTGCATTACAAACAAAAATTCTTTGTATTTTTCCAAAAATCATTAGGAAAAAGGTTTTTACATCAAGGAAACCATATAACACAAGGTTCATATAAGTGAGAAGGATGAACTGCAGTTATATGTAGGATAAGCTCTTACTGTCTAAATGTCATCACCTTTTTGCCTCTTCAAAAATACATCAATCTGGCATCCTGGGAGGAAAAATGCTCCTTAAAGCAGTAGAAATAGGGGGAAAAAAACCCAAATTAAATATGATCTGAACAATTATTATCAAACAACACATTGCATTTCTGTAGTCCCTACTGTACAAGGGTATGAAAACATACTGAAATAATTAAGTGCCAATAGTCCAAAAAGCTACTTTAACTTCTAATTCCTAAGGGAAGACACAAAGATTACATGTTTGTTTTTTATGAGATTAAACAAGAAATTTACGTCCAAGTCACATGTAGAATCTTAACTCTTCCACAACCAGTCTCATCATTCAATCACAAGGTCAATACCTCCACACATTCAATAAATGACTCTTTGGCACAGCACAATTTTTCCTTAAATACTTTAACCTCTGGTCACTGAGGGACAACAATTAAGTGTTCCCAACACAGGTATAAAAAGATAGTTGTCCTAAATAGTTGCTTCCACATACCCTGCCCAGGGTTATTATTAGAGGAATATAATCTGCACATCCCTCTATCTTAAAAACTCATGTAGTGCAGCTTCCAGTTAATGGCTGTTTCAGCCAAGCCAGCCGTAGCTGAGCAGCACGGCCAGCACCTCTCCACACTTCTACTGCAGCATGTGCAAGCTCCCACAAGCATCCAACACTTTTTTCACGACAAATTTTTCCATGTTCACTGCAACAAGAAGTTGAACCTACTGAAACAAGCAAACTCTTCTGTTGTTTGCATTAAAATTTCTAATGGTCAACTTAGTGTATTCAGGGTTCGTTAGCTCCAGGAAGACAAGCTCCAACATCACAATCAACTAATTCATACACGTTTTCAAACTCCTTAAGCTATGGAATATGTTTCTACTGCATTACGATTTTACCTGATACTGAAGTTCAAACTTGTTCATTGGCCATAATGCACATACGAATGCAAACCCCCACATAAGATATTTTGGGACACAGTGGCTGGAGAAGTTTCGTCCATACTGTCAGCACAGCGTATACGGGTGAGGTGTGCTGTGCCTTGTCTAGTCTGCTACCACGTAGCCTACTCTTTTACAAAGCGGAGACAGGGATTGTTCATAGCCCGAATTCAAAATGTTCTCCTATCAGCGAGGATGCACTGAGCAAGAAACAAATACAGTACTTATGAAGATGTGTGTGGAGCAGTCAATGAAGATGCTGAGATGTAGCTTACTCCCTAGCCCAGGTTGCTGAGAAACCATAGTCATCCTCTACTTGAAGAACTCAGCGCGTCAACGCTGGAGTTGCTCTCTGTAAAGCATTGCTTATTCCCATATAAAATCAAAATATGCATCAGGAGGCTTACAGTTTTGCATTTTCACATCTTTAAATTATAGTTTATTTAATCAGGACTGCATTATACCAGTGAAGAAGAAAGTTATTTTACAGCCTGTCAGCTGGCTACTCACTTATGCTAATGAATGAGTTTCACAGCTCCACTCCTGTTGCTAGTTGTCATCCTTCGATGCTGAATTCATGAATCCAGCTGCAGGGAGCTCACATGCATCTCCTGTAGTGTAACGGCAGTCTGTTCTTGGTACAAAACATCATACCATGCTGCTACCCACCGGCCTCAGAAGTCTTTGCTGCATTGTTTTGCTATAAGGAGGTAGGTATCTATTTGCTGCCATCTTGTTTATTTACAACGATAGTACATACACCAAATCCTCTGCTGACAGTTGCAAAATGATCAAGGAAAGCCAAGACCACCTCTCAGCGCTTTCCGCTGACCTCCTTCTCTCACTTATTCCTGCTCCTGACTCACGGCAATTCCAGCAGCCACTGCTTTTTGTTGACACAGCAGAGTCTTAGGCCATAAAGCCTAGTGACAACTTGGAGTAGAGAATATGTGTGCCTTTCCCAGTTGCTGGTGGGATTTTGTTTAAACCTTTATTTTAATGTACAACTCACAGTCATGATTTTGCTTTCCTCTTGGATCTTAAGGGTTACATAATTAATTCTCAGCTAATTGCTGGGAAGATTAGGAGTTCCTCACACCATTCTTCCACATGCTATAAAAGGAGCCCATTACCAGAAGCAGCACTGTTCCCCTTACCACTACCCTCTCTCCTCTTTTAATCAAAAAATCCTTGAATGGCTTTTGCAGGTTTAATTTCTGATGGCATTTCTACAACAGGAATTGAGAAGACATTTATTGAAACTATTAAAAATTTAAAAAATTACAGACATGACAACACATCTTCCCTAAGTAAGAGTAGAAATGAAACATTTTAACCCCCAGAGAATGATACTTTACATGTTATGCTTGTTTAAAGAGAAAACTACAAACTTTATTTTCTACAAAGGAAGGCAAACTTGACAATGTAACATTGTAACCACTCAACAAATTTACTGAAAAAATAAGCCAACTTTGTTCAAAAAGACTCCTTGTAGCACGGGAAGTACAAAATTTCCCCATCTTCCACCCTTTCAAAAAAAAAAAAAAAAAAAGAGAGGGAAGTCTTAAAACAGTCTGCCTCGCTCCTTTCCAAGGGCTTCCTTTGGAAGTTACTACAAATATTTTTGTAAAAGTAAAGCCAAAACTAGAGGCACAAAGTGGATATTATCTTCATGTAATTTAAAGAAGAGAACAACTATTCTTGGATGTTTATAGAATACTGCTACTAATGAGATTGCTAAAGCTTAGTCAATGGAAAGTTATGACAGAATTTGCAATTGTCATCCTTGAAGTAAGTTTCATCTACTGCCAACCTATTGCAAACTCGTGCTCTGGCCAGCTTCGTCCTTTGGCTGAGAACATGTTTTGCCTTCCCTCTTCTGCTCTCCCCTCCCTGTGTAATTCAGTCGGAACTCAAGTTACTTTGCAAAGACCTCCCAGATTCCCTGTGTGAGGAAGACAGTGCGTTATCAATACCTATGGCCACAGGCCCTCCTGAGCACACGTTCAGCCATACAGAAAAGCTGTTTGGCGAGCATTGGAAGGGGCAGGGCAGAGCTGTCACAGCACTGTCATGTGCATCCCATGAGAGGGCTCATACTTTGAGATTTAGGTTCAACAAAGCTTTCCTCTCCAAACAGCAGTGCTAGCATGTATTGAAAAGAAATTAGGGGCCTAAATTCTTACTGAGTCACTGAAAGCACACAGTAGATTTACTTTACCAAGAGTCACCTGGAACTAAAGCCCTTCACAGCCTACATTTTGAATGAGGCATTCCGCTTTCACCCATCAAAACCAGGTGAGATCTATGCAATTTAAGATAACGATTTTAGCAACATTACCCTAACTGCGTAACAGAGGATGGGTTTCAGAACATATGCACTCCTCTCCAACCCTATAACCACCTTATGTTTTGGTTTTTATTTTAAAGAGAGAGACGAACTTTTTCACAACTTCTCCTAGGCAGAGACAATGTCAGGTGACTGACAGAAGTAATACAAATAAATAATTTATTTAAAAATCCCTTTCATCTGAAATAAGAATTTCAGAAAATTCGAAATGTTACTTAAAACATACTTGCAGGTACTTGAGATATCACCAGTGAATACAGTTCGCTCTGAATTTCACATCATTTTTATGATTCCCATTTTAGTGAACTGACTGGCAAATGTCTCTTTCAGAAAGCAATATGAATCCTCATTTTGAATTCTTCTTCTGAAAACCACCTGACTGCATACTTAAATCAGTGATTTCAGTGATCACTGCACCAGGATATAAATGCTAGTGCAAAACCATGACCTTCTTCACCCACCACCTCCCTCCCCCCCAAAAAAAAAAAAAAACCACCACAAACCCACAAAAGCATTAGTTTTACATTTACAGCAAGCTGAACAAACTTCACCCATTGAGCTTCCTAAAAAGGACCCCCAAAAAAGTCATGACCATTTACTGCACATGAATGTAGTCAAAGTGTTGGTTTTTTATGAGCTGGACTGAACTCTTTAATGGGGGACCCTCTGAGATGTACAGAGCTTGTTGGTGTAGGAATTCAAGTGTGGGGACAACAAAATATCTTGATGCACAATACATTTACAGAAAATACTGTAATCATTTTGAATTGGTTTTCCTTTAAGGTTTACACATGGAAAAAATTCTCAAGCCTCAAAACTGTTCATGTAACAGATGTTTCATTCAGTACCTGCAGGGAAACTACCAAGAAATTAAGCAGTGCTGCAATCTGCATGTACCTTTTCTACGCATGCACACCTGATAGATGAAAGGTCAAAAAAAACAGAATGGAAAGCTATAACAACACAGTATTGTGCTCCTGAGATGACTTTAAAACTCTGACTATAAGCAAATTCTTCCTGTCAAAAGGAAAGCTGAATGTGGGCCATTTCCCTGCTGTTTACAAAAAACATTCCTATTTTATCTTATTTAAAAATGCTTTAATTATTACAAAACCACACTTTCGTGATTGTTACATGAAACAGGGAACACGGCTATGACACAACGTGGATTGTTTTCAAGTGTGTGTTTTGGGCTGTAATGATATAGAATGCATCTAGAGTTTGCAATTTGATCAATCTCTTAAGAGAAAACTTGAGGAACAAAAGAAATTTGGCATAAAGAGCATGCTCAGCCTTAGGAAACTCTCCTCTCCAAAGGCAACTCACTAACTTCAGTTCTCATTCAGATTCTTCATTCCCATCAAAGGAACCAATCCTATACATAAATAAAATGAATCCTTGAGCTGTAGACCATCTTTTTGCATTGGTATATATAGTCCAGCAGCAATCTACCTGTAACTCCTTATTTCCACCACTTCTTAAATTCCATCTGCTAGGCCAGCACAACTGTTTTGACAGTCATAAGACAAAAGACATAACGAAGCACAATGATTATAGCTAGATCAGTTCTTTGAAGGCAGAAAGAGTTGTGCAGCACAAGGGGTTTGGACGAAAGGAGTATTGCATTACAGCAAGAACAACTGGCCAAGGGGCATACACAGGAGAAAGTGTAGAAGAAGCTGCTTGCAAAACCAGAGCACCTACTGAATGTGCTAGTAACCAAAACCCAATGCTTTCTAGGAAAAAGAAAAAGGTTTAAAGAAACAACCGTTAATTACATCCTCACCCCACATCTATCCCAGTTCTAACTATTCTACAATCTTTTATGTAATGGTAGAACACTTCTCCTTGCAAATGCCCTGTACACCTATCACCTTCCAAGTTATGAAGGTATGATTTTTGCCCCCTTTTTTCCCTCCGTTTTTACAACTGTGAGCATTATAGGATTAGACAATAGCACAATGAGAAGACAGAGTAAACGATCTGCCGGAAACCACTCCCATTACTCTGCTGTATTAAAGAATGTTTTCAAGTAAGTTATTAGTATGTATATTCATAAATACAACACATTAAATCATAAAATAATTCAGACTGGAAAGGACCTCTGGAGGTCACTGACTCCAACTCCCTGCTCAAAGCAAGTCTCAGTCTATCAGGATGGCCAGGTACTTGAGCACCTCCAAGGGTGGAGATTCCATAACCCCTCTGGGTGACTGGTTTCAGTGCTTGATCACCTTCATAGTAAAAAACCAAGCAAACAAAACCCAAACCAAACCCCAAAAAATCCACAAACCAACCTTTTTACTCCCCCTTAAATCTAACTGGAATTTCCCCATGTTTCAATTTGCATCCATTGCCACTCATCCTGTCCCCATGCACCTTCAAGACCAGTCCTGCTGTGAATCCTCCCACAGAAGGGACTGAAGACAGCAATAAAGTCTGGTCTCAGCCTTCTTTTCTTAATGCTGAACATTACTCAGCTCCCTAAGTTTCTTCTTTTATGTCACACGCTCTTGCCTCCTCAGCATTTTGGTATCCCTCCACTGAACTCGCACCAGAGGATCAGTATCTGCCTTGTATTTGGAAGCCCAAAGTTGGTCACAGTACTCCAGCAGTGTTCTCACAAGAGGAAAAATAATTTCCATAAACCTACTGGTTCTGTACTCTGCTAATAAAGTCCAGGCAGTACAGAAATGGTTCTGCTATAGGCATGTCTCTTTCCACAATGGCACCTGCTGACTTGTGTTCACCTTGCTGTCTACCGTATCCCCAAGTCCTTTTCTGGAAAGTTGCTTTCCATTTAGTTCATGACCCCTGCCTGCACTGTTACATGAGGTTACTCCATCCCAGATGCACAACTTCTTCCAACCTGCTGCAGTTCCCCTGAATTGCAACCCAGCCCTCCAACATATGGACTACTTCCCCCTGTACATAGTACAGCAATAGACATGGAAGAGTAAAAATAAAATCCTGCCTCGAAAATCACTTCTGAAGACAGACACCTGCCATCTTCATGCACAAATCGGTTCCTCTGGCTGTTTCACAGCCAACATGTAATTGCAGACAGTAAGCAGGAAGGTTGATGAGTAAAAACAACTTTCCACACATAGATGAGTTCCACATGTAATTGCAGACAGTAAGCAGGAAGGCTGATGAGTAAAAACAACTTTCCATACATAGATGAGTTCCAGAACTTTCAAAGTAAAGAGGGAAAAAGGTACACAGCTAGAATAAGGTGAAGGCGAGTCATTAAATTTTCCCCTCAACCTTAAATGCAAAACTGTATGCAGACTGTGAATATTGCAAAGGAAGAGACACTTTCACCTCAGTGATCAGTCTCTATTAATGCATAGAACCCTAAAAAGGATCTTGGATTTTCTGGCTTAGAAATGCCACGATACATTCTGCAGTGCAAAGGTGCTAAGGAAACCCAGTGAAGTGTGAAACACTGGCTGAAAAAAAGCCTCAGAAACTTAAAAAAAATAATCCTTCAAATTGTAACAGTTGAAGAATACTCCCTGGAGATGTTCAAAAAACGTTTAGATGTGGCACTTCAAGACATGGTTTAGTGGACAGGGTGGCATCAGGTGTACGGTTGGACTTGATGATCTTTGAGGTCTCTTCCAACCATAATGATTCTATGATTCTATGAATATTAACAACTTCAGATTTCAAAATAAAAGCTGTAAACCATACCGAGCTCCTTAGATCTTTTGAAAGACTTTTCCCTGCCTGAAACAAAAAGCTCTACTCCAGAAAGTTTCCAAGACTGGGCAAGATTAAAAATAAGATTTAAAACAGGAAAAATTCTGAAGCATGATCACACAGGTCTACACCAATTATTCTGCATGTAGATTATGCTAAGTTTCATAAAAGGTGTAGGCTACACATGCCTTCACTCTACCAAGCTTCTTCTGTGACAAAACAAAGAAAAATATGGAAGTGTAGAAAAAAATATTTTTGTTTGGCCAGATGTTCGGTAGGAAACCATTTGTTCGTACCATCCACTTTTAATCTTTTGTGTGAGGTTTGCAACAGATAATAACTAACTGTAATTCCCCGCTTCCACACTCAGACAGCTCTGAAAGCAACAGCATCCTTCAGTACAAACAAATTAACAGAACTGACATTTAAAATTTTGCAAACTGTGATCCAAAATGCTTCAGAACATTGTGATGCTAAAAAGCCCCTATACAACACAATTATCTATTTAACTTAAAGAGATGCACAGACTGGTAAAATTAGCCAATTTTATTCAAATAATGTTAGATGGAGCACATAATTACCTTTTTCCAAAAAAGTTACATATTTATGTGCTTTTTAGTCAAATGAAAACTGATTTTTTTTTTTTCCCCCCTCTGCAGAAGTATTTCAGTAGAAGCCAGAGTCTTGAGTAGCCCAGTTAGGTGCCTAAAGAATAAATAAATAAAGATCAGTAGACAAGAAATTACTACATTATCTACTGGTTACTGAAATTTATGAGAAATTATTAAAAACATTTATAATACTGATATATGGCTAAAAAGTGGGAATATTGTTAATTAGTGAAGGATACCCTGTAAGTTCAAGGCAAGTGTTGATACAGCAGAAATACATGCTGCAATTAAGTTGTACAGCCTGAGTCTCCCAAGCTAGTAGTTTCAAAAAGGAAGTTTTAGAAGATTCCAAAATAAATATAAAAATAATTTGGCAGCTATAGTTTTTAAAGAAAATAATATCACATTAAGTTTCACATGACTTCCCTTTAATGGAATATACTAACTCACCACTGCTTGTCCAACTTCCATCAATATTTCAGGCAAGCAGTGAAGAAGCACACCACCACTTTTAATACTTTGTAAGTTCTTTCAATACGTGGTTCGGCTTTTTTTTGGGTTAAGTATGTATGGCTGGGTCCTTAGTGGACCTCAGAGTCATCCACCTTACACTGTTTTTCTCTCTCACACATCTTCCCATATCATAAAGTAGCCAGAGGCAAAACCAGATGATCTTGCCAACTTCCTTATTTTCACTGGTTCTACTTAAACCTCTGGCTGATCTAATTATATTCTATAATATTTCATGAAATGGGTTTAACACAGTTAGGGTTTATGCACAACTTCTACTTCATGTTCCAGTCTTAAGCATCATTCATTCTTCTCTCTATACATATACATACCTACAGATACTTTTCAAGAACAACCCACTTGAAAAAAAGTAATACAACTACTTTTATAAACATCACCCTTCAAAACCAGTCCTTTTCAGGCAGTGAAGGAGACTATTTAAAGAAAGCAGAGAAACGAACAATGACAGAAGCACACCTAGTTACACAACAACAAAAAAAAATGAATACCTAGTGATGAGAAGAGAGGCAAGAAGAAAATAAGACTCATTGTCTAATGCTCACTATAAGAAAATAAATCTTTTCAATTCAATACGTAATGTCAGAATCGGAAGTAGATATATATCTGATGAATTAAGGAACAAGTTAGGAATTATACTTAAATACATCTCACAAAAAAAAAAGCAGAAATTCAGAAAAACATGACTTCTACCAACCTCAGATCTACCACTCTGATTCAATTTCTTCTCGATGTTCATAGCCAACATTTGACTACGAAAAGACAGGCTTTTGGTCTTTTCAATCACCTGTTGATAAGGTGAGACTGCATTGTTGCCCATGACTACGTGGCCCTAAAACACAAGAAAGATACAGTAAATTTAACAATCACTCAGAATGCAAATGCCTTCAATTTAATGCTCTGCTTTCAGAGCTTTCAAAAATCTTACACACAGGATCAAAAAAGAATAAATGAAGTCCACTACACTTTATGACCAAAGGAAAAAAAAAAACCCACACCAGTAGAAGTTAGAATTCACTGTTCCTGAATCAGGTAAAAGAAGTTTAATGAAAAATTCTACAAATTCATTTGGAATAATCTATACAGTCTTACCAGCTTTGAATCCAGTTTGGCATCTAATCGTGCATTTCGAATTAGATTGACAATCCACCTTTCTGCTTCTTCAGGAGTCATATTTAGTTTATCTGCCAACATACTAAAAGATAACAGACATAATCAAAAAGTGAAATAGAACTCCTCTGATGTTCGTAAACACGACTAAGGCCTATGGAATACAAGTTAAACCAACACAAAATCTGGCACAGCCCAAGACCTGTATTCAGTATATAGCACATATCTGGGAAGCATACTTTCATTTGACCTAAATGACTTCAAAGCTTACATACACGCACTTCTGTACATCTCCCATCCCCACTGCTTTACACTGGGTCATTGTGAATAGGTAATTCACATCCTGAAAATATATACTTAGTTGTTCTGAACTACATCATCTTGCATGTAAATCTTGACCTATACAATTTTTATACATTCCTATTAAACCTTGCCTACATTAACGTTCTTTGGAAAACTGTCAATTAAGTAATGTCACCACAACGTAAAACAGCAACCATCATTATGAAGAGAACAAATGAACTGCTTTTATTCTTATTTAAATCCAGCCAGTAGTCACAAAATTTTAGACTACTTTGTCCAGGAAAGTGTGTCTCAGTAGCTCATTCAGCAATAAACTTCACCCTGAAGTTTTAGGAACAGGAGTCGTAAGACAGGGTTTGGTATAGAAGATGTGACAGATACACTATGCTCAAACTTCTTGCAATTTCAAGGAGGGATGGTGGGAGAGGACAAAGAAAGGAAAATTCTTAATGAAACAAGCACTCTTGTCCAGGAATAATTCC
Organism: Cariama cristata; assembly: GCF_000690535.1. Taxonomy (NCBI): domain Eukaryota; kingdom Metazoa; phylum Chordata; class Aves; order Cariamiformes; family Cariamidae; genus Cariama; species Cariama cristata. The sequence goes on along the minus strand of NW_009620566.1, from coordinate 12,518 downwards.
TTCTGATGGCATTTCCTGTGGCTTTCCAGCCAATTCCTTTAGCTTCCTGCTGGTAGTTGGCTCATACAGGACATTTGTAATGCTCATTCTTCCATCAGCTTTCAAACTAGGGTAACAAACATGAGGTAAAGGCTACAAACATGACTAAAAGCCAGCTGGCTATGCTGAGTTGCACAAGAGGTCAATTTCCCACCATTTTACAGGATCTTGCTTAAACACATTTTTCTCTACCTGAAAGAGCGCTTTCCCTCTTGACAATTGTGAATGTTAAGGAAATACTTTATAATATATCAATTATTACCTCATCTACCTAGCTAGACTATCTATATAGTCCTCTTTATAGAGGTTTCTCTCCTGTATGTTGTTCTTGATCTCTCACCCTTCTCCCAGCTATAAAAGTAAATTCCATTTTTTTGTCACAGACAAACACCAAGCGAGGTGAATAGAAAAAAAACACACTCAAAGTAATTCAAAACACTGGACTTACCCTGAACTCACTGCAGTGAAACAACACAACAAACAGGCAACAAAGTATCTGGAGATTGGCAAAGCAAGGGGAAGTAAATTCCAACCACAGTTTCTACTGTTTCATTAGAACTGTTAATCTATGGTTGAATGAGCAATTGTAGAGCATTAAGGCAAGTTAACAGAACAGAAGGTATCAGGGATGTAAATTTTTGTTGAATTATCAGTCATCTAGGCAGAATAAGACAAGATATTTCAACAGGAAGAAGTTACAAATCGCTTTACTATCTCTGAATCAGTGATGTTAAGTACCTGACTTGAAACTAAAGAAATTTCAAACTGAAAGAACACAGAGTGGGATGTATGTGTGTTATGGGAATTCTCATATTTCTTTTAGAAGCATCAATAGGATTCAGATAGAAATAACTCATCCTTCAGACAACTACAACAATGGCTACTGCCACTACACTGGGGATTAAGCAACCCACCTTTGGGATTAAAGTGTAAAACCTCTATCCTTGGAGATAGTCAAGAATCAACTAGTCAAGGCCTTAAGTAACATAATGGAACACTGCAGTGGGTCCTGCTCAGAGCTTTAGTTGGGTGCACAGGATTGAACCAGGTAACTTCCAGAGGTCCCTTCCAACCTACAGCACCTTTTTGTTTAACCTGAAAGTCCCTGTGTACTGGCGGGGGGAAGAGGGCACAGACTTCTAGAGAGTCATTCCAAGCCAGAAACCAGAAGGTGTTTTCATCACCTAGCAGATGATTTTGCTTTTTCCTGTTACGTCTAAATTTTACTAGCTCAGCTTCTTCAGAGGTGGGCTTTTTTCAAACTGAAACATGTTATATGAATAAACATACAGCATATATGCAGCTACATGACAGAAGTAGCACACCTCTGTACAGGTAATTTTTCCTGTACATGCACCTGAAAAAGCTTACAAATCATAGAATGAAAGTGACAGGGTAAAAAGGGATATAAAAACCTATTTTATCTCAACCTCTAGCTTTGAGATTTACATGAACTTAAAATTTTAATATAAAATAAGCAAAGTTATCAAGTAACAACTATTCTCATTTAAATCCAGCCAGTAGTCACAAAAGTTTAGATTAATTACTCCAGGAAAGTGTGGACTACATCAAGTGCCTGGATGTGTAACACGGAGGAGGTATTTGCCTGGTAAAGCAACACACACAGCCAAAAAAGCATTCTCCATCCTTCCACAGAAAACACACAGGAGATCTATCCTGATTACAATTATATAACAAACACAATTGTTTTCCTATTGCACTGTTAAAATAAGTATCTAATACTCTCAAGAGATGCAAACTACAGCTTAGCCCCCATACATGTTTAACAGTTCAAGTAACAGTGACACATTCAGATTTACAAATACATACTAACACCATTAATACTAAGGAATAGAAGCAAGAAAAGTCTTACTTTAGATTACTAGAGTTTATAAAGATCCCCACTATAATCCCATAAAAATTAGTGAAATATAATGAAACAATTTTATTAATGTTTAAGGAATATTGTCTACCATCTCAAGCTACAGATGAATTCAAAGGGTAGTTTCCCAACAGTAGCTTCAAAAACAGTTCTTTGGATTATTTCTGTCCCTCTGTTTTATAAGCAGATTCACTTATTTAGGTTGTCCTAGTGCAGGTGTTATTTAAGTCTTCCTTTGCTTAAAAGGCAAGTTTACTGAATTCCATACATCTTCATATATAAACAAGCCTATCTTGTACTGCACACAGAAGAAAAATATATAGAAGTGAAGCATATTCAGCTCTTCAACTAAACACAGGCATATCAAACAAACCAAAACACATTCTGCATTCTTTTAATCTATTACTCCCTATTAAACATAATATTTCAAACAGTAAACTAATTACACGATGATTTGAGATGTATAAATTTTAAATTACAACTGCTAAAGTAACTACATCCTTTGGAAAAATGTCGTCTCCCTAATAGATGTAAGTAGTTAAAAAAAAACATTTAATGAGTCATCTATTTTCCATTTAACATAAGGAATAGCACATTTCCCACTAATTGTTTTCAAATTTGTTCTGAATAGTTAAACAGTACTTATCAAGCACTCTGGTACAACCAACTAGTTTTCAACTCCAGGAACAGCAGTGGAAATAATTTGTGAACGAAGAAATGCAAGAACTATGCCTCAGTCAAGTGTTTAAATTAAAAACATTTTGATTGGCTCATTTCTTCAAAAACATGGCTGAAATGCACTAAGATATACTTATGCACCCCACTTAATAAGCCCAAATCTAATGATTATTATAGCTTGCACAGAAATTTAAGGCTTATGTCCATCATTTAAAACACAATGACTTACTGAAAAGAATCTCATTACTGATGATTGATCCCACATGCAATTACCTGGAGTGATACGTGGTAGGAACATCCAGGTCAATCTGAAATATGTCTCAACTGTAAGTTTATCACTTGCCATAACACTTATAAAATAAAACCACTGGTACCTGTATTTATAAATCACACGTAACAAGGACAGGCAACTACAATATTTTCTATCATACTTGAAACTGAAACACCACATATGGCACAACTGTAAAATAAGTAATAAACACGAAATAAATGACAACCACGTACCACAGACCTTGATTCGTTAAACAAAGCTTGCTATTTTTGCTGTAATGAATCAACGCTATGCTACCCACAGTTTATCAGTATCTTTTGACACACAGACTTGAAGCATACTTAAGATATATCCTCACCGATTGGAGCCAGATCATAGAAGCAGACTTCTTAGAAAGACACCTGGTCTTTAGTTAAAAAAGCTTAAACGCCTAGTTTCATTGAAAACTTGTGCTTGAACATGTGCAGTATTAAAAGTACTAACAATCACTTATAGGAAATAGCAAGACACTATGAAGTTTTATATGCCCCAGAAACTCAACCGTAAGGGAACTTCATTTACATTTTTCCTTCCAAATACTTATTTAAAACTCCTTGATCCTTAAATGTGCAGTACTCCACTTAAAGTAATTTTAGATAAAGTATTAGCCTCCTTATAAAAATGAACATAAGTATGGAAGTTTTGTTTACAACATGTAGTTCAGTTTACTATTATGATTATGCTTAAAACACAAGACACCACAGCTGATTAAAATGTTCAGATTCACTGTTTGTCTTTTACATCGAACTCATTAAGTATTTTAAGCCGATACAAAGGATAAAAAAAGAATCATTTTCCAAATGCATTGAAGACAAACATGTCACACAGTGTAGAGATATTAAAAGTAGTAAGAATCCTTGTCCTTTCTCCAATTATACCTATCCATGAAAAAAGTAATCCTTCCAATAAGCTTGAAAAATTTTAAGACAATTCTCTCAAGTCCTTTTCTTTCGAAATCAAGCACTGTTAAATCGCTTCCCCAGAGGACCAGACCAACATCTGTTCTGGATACAAGCTGGTAAGAAGACCCCCATTGAATTTGATCGATTTAACAGCTTTGGTTTCTGTCGTCTCAAGGATCTCTGCACTGTTCTCTACCATTGAGATTTTTATAGCATTCAGAGTTTTTCACTTCACTTTTTTCCTTTTTAATTTAAGGGATGTGGAAATATGGGGAATGGGGGCAAAGGCCAAGTGGAAAGGGATCTCAAGCATGCATAACATCTTCCTGCTTAGTTCTTACAATAGAGGCATCGGAGCTGAACCATTTGAAAAGTCTGCTTTTAAAAAGTTTTGAGTAAACAACCTTGCTAATAAGAACATCATTTGCTTATAGCTGGATCACTCACTCTGTGCCGCAGGGAAGACGACCTATTGTTTTCTATTTAATTAATAAAAAAAAATACAGTTCTAAATTTTCAAAGAACATACCTGCAAGACAGACATAGGTATCTGTATCTACCAAATATAATCAAGCAGTTGCTGTATTTACAATTTGTATTTACTTAATATTACCACTCCGTATCAATAAACACGGAATTTACCTCCAAATTACGACAGCTGGACTTAGGTGACATTGGGTATGAAAGTTCCCATTAAATCCAGCGGAGACCTAACTCAACACCATGAGAAAGTTTTAGCTTGAAAACACTGTTTGTCTGAGGGACTGGGGGTGCCAGAGAGAGGTTTTTTTTAAAGTTAACCACAAGAATTCAACTTTAAAATACAGTTGTTGTAATTTAAGTATATCACATTACAGATATAAAACTAGAAAGACAACTATCAAATTAAATTTTAGTTAATGACTTTCATTTCATTTGATAACTGATTATTTTACTACTAAAGTTTACACTGTTTGTCAAACTGTCACCCATGATTGATTTTTCTGAACTGTCATATTAAGAAGTTATCTTACCCAATGCTGATACATTGATGGATGCGACAAAAAGTCTCAAATATAAAGAGACGGGCATTCTCAATGAAGTCCTCAAGGCATGCCACTAAGAAGAAATCATTCACAAGCACCTGCCACCGCAAGGAGAAAGAGAACACTGAGAACAAACATGGAAGCAGTAGTTTAGTGGTAGACACTGTCAATAAGCAAAACCAGTGAACAGTTCATCTAAAAACAGCTCTTGGTGTGTTCCAAGATGTGGAGAAAAAGCTACATATTTAGTGGAAATTTGCATTGTTCTGCGGCTTGCTAAATTAAAAATCACATGTTACCGTGATCACTGAGGTCTGACTCAAGAAGAGAACAAGGTCAGCTGCTTTCCTAATTCTACTGAAGGTGCCTCCAACAGGTAAAATTTAACTCCCCTCTCATTGTAGGATTCTTCTCTCACTCTGCAATTTGATCAGCATTCTCCTTATGATGCAAACCAGCCTACTTAGCAGTGCAAGTGCGCCTATGAAGTTCAAATTACAGGACCACTGGCCCTATGCAGTGAAGATAAGTCTTCTGACTTAATTAGGTGACTAATACTAATGAAAGAAAAGCCGAACTAGAAGCTGCAGGAACTGGTACTAATGTTCAGCTATTAGAAATACTAACTTTTACACTAGTCAACCCAAGTGTTAAGTATCTTTGGCTGTTTACAGTAGATTAACCAAGATTTTTCCAACAATATGTATTTAACTATCCTAATGTTATTCCACATTACTTTTCACCATTGCAATTCCAGGATGCGGTATCTTTCACAACAAAAGGCAGATCCAAGCTTTTCTTCAAGCACTTTTCAAACACTAATGGAAAATCTGAAGCTCAGCCAAATCAATGATTACCTATTCACTTCTTGTTCTAGAACTGCTTAAATATAATTTTAAAGCTATATCCTTACCAGTAAGACTCGTTTAAGTGTTACAAAATTAGTTGTCAAAAAACCCAAACAAACAACAAAACCAACAAAACAAAACACCAACCCCAAAACACCACACACCTGTGAATTCAAGCTCATCAGAAAACATTAGCAATGGAATCAAACACCACTTCAAACAAATTAGTTGGCCATTGTGAATTTGAGAGTTCTTTACTTAAAGGAAGAAAAGTCTTATAAATGTTATAAATCTTACTGTTTCACACTCTCTCAGTTTCTTCTGTGCACCATCAAAATCAAAATTAACATACAAGCATTCCACAAACTCTGTGATAGGGTCCCTGTATGTGTAGGACTCCTGTCAAAAAAAGTTAGGAACAATATTAGAAATCAAGGCCACAAGATCTCTTGAGTATTCCTTATATTCTTCAAAACAAAATTTAATATTGGAAACAAGTCCACACATCATCTTAAATAAAACAGTAAGTTAAACTTCCCAATTCCTCTTATAAAAGCTGAATAGACATGCTCATTTTTCCCCCCAATAGTATGGTTAAACAACCAGAAGTGCAGTGTCACCTTCAGCACTTAGTGCTACAACCTTTGGGTTAGAAACATGTCAGGGACTAGAGCTGCTTCTGTATCCAACCTCCAAATTTCTTAAAATACGGTAGAATAGATATTCTTCCTAAATTCTGATTTAAAAACTAATCCAAGACCAAATCTTTCATACTTCAAATTGAATGATCATTTGATTTACATGGACAACACAGCTAACATAAATAACACTACTTTATATATACAAAACACTTGAATTTATTTTGGCATTACAGGAATTACTGAACTTTAACTACAAGGCAGAACAGTACTAGATCTACATACACCTGTGTAAATGAAGACGAAATAAAACATCCTCTGATATGTCTCTAATGCATATTTTAATACAGTTTAACTCAGTATCTGTCAATATCTGCTTTAGCATGCAAAAAGATCAGCAGATTAAGGGAATTACTAAGAGAGAATTTTTTTCTGGATCGAAGTTATTTTTCCTTCCCCAAGAACTATATTCACAGTCTCATCAATTAGGTTTAAAATTCAGTTTTATAGATAAAGTTTTTTTACATCAAAGTTGTACGTGTTAATCACATAACTGACATCTGCTATGTAAAACAGTCTTGGACCGATCATCTTTTAAATTTAATAGAGATGAACAACAAACTGCTTACCTATCCATTCAATACTTGCAAAGGTATTGGCAATCTAATTGCTAGTACAGCAATCAGCCTACCATATGACATCTGACAAATCACTTCATTCAATGCTTTGTTTTTCCTATGTAGAAGAGTCATTAGTTACCCTGTCTGAACTGCTTTCAAATCTGTAAAACTCCTACTACTTCATGATTTAATATAATGAACCATACAGAGAAGAGTACTATGAAATAAATCTCTTATCAGATATTTCAAAACAAAAAGTTGATAATTTCAAAAGGAACACCCTAGTGATCCCTTTTTATTCATACCAGTTGTACAAGATAAAACAACTTTTTTTGCTTTTGTAAAATGTTACTTTACTTCTAATATTAGAAGTTCATATTACATTGGAAGTCCAATGCTAAAATCAGGTTTTAGCTTAAGATAAAAGATAAGACTTAATACTACAACTAGTTTATAGCTTTGTATACTACTTCTGTGAACACTAATGCTTAAAAACAGATTAAGATATGCTTAAAATTTGATCTTTGCATTGATTGTGCCTTGCATAGGTAGTTAGATCAATGCTTGAAGTGGATGTAATTCATTGCCAGCCTGTAATAACCGCACTGTCACACATATATATATAAAAAAATAGTTATTCACAACATATGTTATTATCATTAAAAGTGTTTGAAGCATCATGGCTTGTATAAAAGTGCATGCTGATTTCAGATAAAAATCTTTGCCATAACCCCCTTGATTGCTATCAAGCACAATTGTTTTATTGCTCTTGTCCATGTCTACATCCTCATACAATTGTCACAATAAAAGCATTTTCAAGAAAATGCACATGAACACAAGACAATGCACACAGTTCAGTGGTTTTGAAATGCAAACAAGATCCCTTATTTATATAACAACTCCTTGAGGGAATGGCTGAAAAAGAAGAATCAGATCCAAAGCCACCTCACATATCTCACTGAATTTTCTGCACTTAATCTTGCAGAGTGAAAAGTAAAATTGAGGGCATATCCAATTTCACTCATTGCTTGTTGACATGAAAGGAAGAAAAAAAAATTATTCTGTTCTCCTACGGATTGACATGCATTTTACTTCACAATGAAAAATTAATTCAATGAGAGAAAGTGAGCACCAAAATACATAAGTAGAAGTCCTAAACCAGTTATATTATGAGAAGAAAGTTATTATGAAGTGTCAGTAAAAAAGGACAGAAAATATAAAATATTTCAGTCCTTACCTGCTGAATAACCTTGACTAGATCTTTCAGCACTTGTCTACGTTTTCGAACATCCTTATTTGTTATGACTGCAGTAGTCAGATACCTGAGGATATGTGGGCACATTGTCTGAATTGCATTGAGATACCTAGAAAGAAAAACATACAGATAAAGCTCAGATAATGTAATTTTGCATCAAAACAGTATTCATGATAAATAACTTATGCATCTTTTATCCAATACAATACCAGTGCTTATAACTGACCATTTACTCAAATACAGAAGGATGATTTATTTTTGTTAACCTCATGATCATCCTTTTGGGACAGAGGAAGGAGAGAGGGATGCAAGGGGAAGAGAAGGCAGCAGTGCCCTAGGGAGAGAAGAAAAGGTGCTAGCACTGCAGAAGAACAGTCTACATGCTAAGTTCAGGTCAACATTGGCCTAAACTGTTTGCTACACTGATTTCACAAGAGGAGTTTGCACAGGCACACAGAAGCACAGGAAGTCCTTTTTCATATTGTCATCCGAGCCTGCAACTTTCCTGTTCAACAGTCCAATCAACTAGCCTATAATTACAAGTGAGAAGTATAAATTAAAAAAACCCAAACCAAACACACACACTATGAAACAAAAAGGAGGCAAAAAACCCACTACAAATTACCAGTCTACTGGAATCACCATGAAAAAAAAAAAACAATTGCTTTTCTTTAGTACTATTCTCCTATTCTAATACCTTACCTCCAATCAGGTACTAGAAGGAGAGCACAACTTAACTAATTTCTCAGTGTTAAGCTGTTCTAGACTCCTAGATCTACATATAAGAAGTCAGTCCTCTCACAAATGGCTACAGTTTTTCAATTGTCATTCTTGTGCTCAGATTTTCCTCAAGAACCCTTCTTAAGTAGATTTTGTAAAATCAAAGGAGAACAGTACCTTCCCTTACAGCCCTAGAAGATGTGGTAGGAGTTTCCCCTTCTCCTTGAAGGGGAAAGTATAACCACGAAGAAAAGTAGATTCTACACAAAATTTTTTAAAAAGCTTGGAAAAAAACATCCAAAGTGTTAATATCATTACAACTTCTGAAACAGCTTCAGGCTTTGGGCTGAAAACTGTTCAACAAGCTTGCATATTTATCATCTGCCTCCATTCTGATTTAAAGACCCCAACATAGCACAACACAACTTACTGTGGTTGATAGAGAAAAAGGTCAATGATATTGTCTCTCCCTTTAGGATGATTAAAAAACACGAACAAAGACCAGTGGATGAGCCATGTTCTTTGCTGAAGAGACTGCAGCGGAGAGCTGACAGACTAAAAGAAAACATAACATTGGTTTAAGTCAAATAAAAACACAGTAACCTTGCATGAATAGAAATGCATGGAAACCTGTAATTGTTCAAAAAAATCTGTGATTTTCCACTGGCTCCTTTTAGCTGTTATCACTCTCAGGCTGAGTTTGACCTCCAGCTTTTTAACGTGTCATCTCTCAAAGATAAATCTGCTGAGAGTTATACCCAAGATAAGTTTTCCCATATTATATTTCAATTTGTTTGCAAAAATTTGTATTCTGTTATGGCAAGAGCATAGATTTTAGTTCTCCAAAGACCACCATCCTAACATAAGTTATTACTTCCCTTTTTAATCCTCAATTTTGTTTCTCGTATTCCCTCTTCAGATGTGACCTGAGGCTTCTCTAACTCTTCAGTTTTTCTTCCTTTCTAAAGCCTCACAAGAGCTTTTTTTGCCATACGCTCTCAGACAATGATGAAACACCATAATCACTTTCAGCCAAGAAATAAGAACGCAACTATCTTCATTTAAACCAGCTGATAATGCACAAATAAGGATTCAGTTCTGTTATTAGATCCAAATTTCAGCAGCACTTCAAACAGATTGCTAAGCAACATGTTAAGAATGAACTGCCATAGCAAGTAATAATCACTCCAGAGATCATGACAACTAACTACTATGATTCTATCCTAAAAACCTTGGAGTCTAATGAACAAGTCAAATTTAACAGTCTATTATAACCATATAGGTTCATAAAGATGAGAAAATTAGGGAAGAAAATTTGTTAACATTAGTTATTTGCCACATAAATAAAGAACGATGGGGTGAGGGGAAGGGAAGACAGATGACAAAACACCAAACACCTTTTCAAGATTCTAGTTCAGATGAGTAAAACTCTCATATTTCAGATACAGCCATTGAAGCCCCATGAGCAGAGAGGGAGACTGAGAGGTCCTTAATCACTTCAGTTGCTCTGAATTACTACTGCAGCCCCACTCTTCCCCTCCTGTTCTTGGTGCTCATCAGAACTCAGGAGCTGGTGAGGAAGCAGAGTTGGCTGAAAATTATTTCCAAAACCAAGCTGTCTTACATGTTCTGTTAAAAGTGTTATCTTCATGTGAGAAGAGTACAGTCTAGTTATACACATTTTATTCTTTACAGAAAATGAGTAAGACAACTTCCAGCAGTAAACTACTTCACACAATACCTTGCTCTCAAACTCATCCCTGAGACTAGGTTTTCTTTGTTTACTGGAAATACCTTAAAATTTCTCACCTACATTTTCAAATGTGATGAGAGAAGCAAGTAATTTGAAAAAGGAAGCTACACTATTTCTGCATGAGCACCTTTCAACTCTCCTACTATTATTAAGAAAGTACCTAGTGAAAAGGTGGTAAACTACTCCTAAACAAGACTGCAAGTGATTCATAATAAAACTTGAATACTAACATCTCTAACCTCTCACCTTACATACGTGACCAAGACTGTACTTACATTATTATCTATTGTCTCCTTTAGTCTTGTGAGATCTTCCATGGCTGCATCCCAATTCTGCATCAGAATTTCAGATGCCAGTTTTCCCCATAGAGAACTCAAAGCATTTCTGTCCGTTGCTGGAACCTATTTTCAACAACAGCAACAAAGTCATACTCCTAGTATTATTTTTTAAAAGTATTACTTACTTTTAAAAATACTGCCAGAAAGTATTTTTCTTATTTTTTTTATTTACAAGATATCAAATTTGCATGGTCCTAGCTTTCCAAATTAAGTAATTTTTTTTTTTAAAAGAAAGCAATTCAGGTACAGAAATAAAAAACAGCAGTAAAACTTCTGAAGTAGAAACTAGAAAATCCTGACAAAGACAGACAAAGCTCCATCCTGCTGCAGCTTAAGTAAAAAAAAAATGAACAGATGAAATGCCTGAGCACCAGATGACACACTCATGGTTTTTTTCTTTTCCCCCAGCATATAAAAATGCTTCTAAACTACTAAACCAAGGTTATTACAAAGCAGTTTCCTAAAGCACTCATGACAGTAGGTAACCACCTTAAAAAAGCTAGTACTCAAAGTTCTCTCTACTAATGCTGTGCCATTTGCTTCTTGCAGAAGCATCTAGTAAAACTGCAACTTTGCAGTCATGGACTATTTCCTGGAAGGGTAGTCCTAAGGTCAAGCTGTGTTAGTTTTATACAGGAATGAATTACACTAGGTCATTCACAGTATCAAATTCTATTCTCGGATCAGTTACAATAGTTCTTTCATAGGTTATGCTTCATCACACAGAACTTTAAAGAAACTTCTCCCATCAGAATTAGTAACAAAAGTCCTATACCAAGCTATTACCAGCAAAAAACAGTACTTTACTTTTTGAAATTAGTTATTTGACATATAAGAACATAATGTTAAGCCCAGAATTAAAGCATAAGGACTTAAAGACAGCTGCCCACAAACTTACATATGTAACTTTTATTTCCCCTCTCAGCATACAGAATGTACCTACAACACTGAAAGTCAGCTTTATCATCAAAATTTCGACTAAGAATTCAATTTATTCCTACTTTAAACCTGATTCTGATTAAAGACACCTTTACCAATTTTGCTTCTTTAGACAGACTCAATTACCACAATTATTGTTATTTACTCTAGCAGTATTTCAGAAAGTTAAGGACATTTTTAAATGGGAATAGAAATGAGACTTCAAGAAACAAACCTCAACATATGAATCACTACATATTCTCAGCAATCATTCCACATATCCCTGAGAGATACAGTTTAGAAGCCATTATCTTCCAGGCAGCCAAGGTGCCAATTTAGCAGATACTTGTAGTTGCTAAGGTTCACATGCACTGTGCTGGTTCCAAATCACATAATTACAGTTAGCTATTCACAACAACTGCCTTTAGGTAACGCAGCTGTTCTAGCTACAGTATCTAGATTTTCAAGCAGTTAACTTCCATTTCTTAGTAAAATGGCACATTCACTGACCATCAACAATAAATTTATTGTGTTTAGATTCTTACAAGACACTAAGTCTGCATTCTCAAAATTTACTCCCACCATTAACAAA